>NC_138769.1:24723467-24960967 GCF_965119305.1 Pelophylax lessonae
GTTTCTGTAATTGCACTCCTACAGCACAAACCATCCTACCTGTCTCCCCCAGCGATACCGCCTTCCCTCCGGCTGCTGCGGGCATACTGGGGTAAGGGGGGGGGGGGGGGGTTCTGGATGAAGAGCTGGGGAAGGTGCAAGTAAATATGTCATTTACCAGCCTCTTTCTTTTCTGAATGAACACCGTGAGTGATCAGTGCTGTGTTCATTCATAGCTGAAGCATAATAAACTTTATTTATTAAATCAATGCAATTTTATCTTTTAAATTTATGAGGAATTTTGTAACGTATGCTATGTGTGTGTCCGCTAATAATGATTTTAGTGTATTTTATGTGAAAAAATAGCGGTTTGATATAATAAAATTTAATTAAAGTAGGTTGTGGGGGAGAAAAAAATCAAAGAGACAAAGGGTTGCAAAAACACCACTATTTAAGGTAGGGGAGGAGGATCCGTCTGATTGTGGTAGGCCCACCGGGAGAGGGAATTTGGCAAGAAAGGGGTCCCATTTCGCATGGAGTCGTAAAGATACACCTGAAGAGAATTGCAAATCCAGGAGTTCAGTTTTCACATCAGTTCTTGTCGATATCCATTTCCTAAGGATGACTCTTCTGGCTATCATGAGGCATGTAGAAATCCAAGTTTTGTGTCGGCTGAGCAACTGTGATTGGCTCCTGGTTAGGCGTCAAGATATCCAAATAAGAGGGGTAGTGGATTCCCACACGGCTGTATACCCGTTACCTCGGCCACTAGGTTTTCAACTTGGGGCCAGATAATGGAGATAAGGGGGCAAGACCACAGTCTATGAGCCAAGGTAGGTCTGGGTTAAGGCACCAGGCACATATGTGTTGAGTTGAGGAAACAGGGGACATTGACAATGGAGAATATGCCCTATGCATGATTTTAGGTTGCTGCTCCCTCCAGAACTTGTTTGTGACAAATTTACAGGTAGTGTTGTATCCCATCAGAATGCGTTGTTTCAGCAGGAGGGGAGGGGAGTCCTTATGCCATTGAGAAGCTTGCTCCAATCCTGGGGGGCTTAGGTATGTAGCACTACTCCCAAGAAAGCTGCTGAGTGTGGGTCCCCCTGGGTTACCATTAGCAACAGAAATACTTCCAAGCATATTTTCAAGTGTAATTGCCTCAGGCAAGAACCAGTCCAGTTTCTTGGTTTTTAGGGTTTATTGGAGAACTTGGATGGGAGAAGGGATGAGTGGGATACTCCAGTAACTGAACTATGCACAAACTCGCAGAGACTGTACAGAACTGTAGATTAACGCTGGTTAACGCTGACTGACGCGGATTAACGCTGACTGACGCTGGTCACCGCTAAGCTGCTCACTTTAGTTACACTTTTAACTGTATCACAAAGACACTTCAGGGCCCTTCCTGGTGCCCCCTTTATCCCCTACTCTTCAGGGCTTTACAACTTGGCACCCCCTTTACCAGGCACTCCTGGTTAGCTGGCTCCTGGATCCCCCTTGACCTCTCTGGAGTGGTCCCCTCTCTTAGGCAGACCCCTGAGCAGATCTTTAGTACTCACGACACTGTTTTTCCAGAAAATCTCTGCCCAGCAGCTCCACTCAGTCAGGACACTCTGAATCCTCTGCAGCCCAGCTCAACCTCTGGTCTCCTAGGCCAACTGCCTGGACCACCTTCACACTTCAACAGGAAGAGAGACAGCCGTCTCCTCCTGGGACTAATGCTCCCGCCAAAAGATACTCTGTCACATGCTCCTTTAGGATTTATTTCCAATCCCAGGATGCATTGCAGCAATGCCCACCCACTGGGACAGTCATAAACCCTGGTGTGCTATGGGCTGGATTTCCTCCACTGTCCAACATGATCCCTCATTGGATACAGTGGGGAGACTCCCCAGACTCAACAGGACACACCTGGAAGCATGTGACAGGCTAACTAACAAATCAAGCCCTCCTGATAAGCAGAACAGGGTCAAATATATGCTTTTCCTAGCACCTACCTAAGAGGGTGCTACAGGTAGATGAGTGGAGAGAGGTTTATAGATGTCCGATATTTTGAGGCGTTCCAATGTAAGAAGTGTATCTAAGATAGATATGTGAAACTGCTTAGCTTTGTCTTGGCACAGACTGCTGGCAAAGTTGACGGCTTGCTTGATGTGAAGGAAGTGATGGGATGGTAGCTTATAATGAGAGCAAACATCCATAAGGGGGAGTGGTGAGCCCGAGGAAAGGCTAAAGAGTTGTGAGAACTTCAACAGTCCATTTGAGGCCTATAAGGAAAAAGCTGCATAATGTCTAGTCTTTGGAAACAAAGGATGACCATCTATTGGCAGGTGGCGTGACACAAAGGGGGAAAGACCTAGTTTCTTTCTGACTTCTCTCCAGGCCACCAGCATATCACGCAGAAGAAGATTGTTCTTAAAGGGGTGGTGGGAGAGAAGACAGTTCACGTTGCAGTAATGCAGCCAGTCCGCAAGGATGTACCATTTGGGATTCAAGGTCAAAGTTGGAGTATCTGGAAGATCCTGATAACCACTCCACTCCCACCCTAAGGAGGCACGCTAAATTGTAAAGTCTAATGTTAGGTATGTTTGCTCCACCCTCCCGCCTGGGTAAAAACAATTTTTGTAGTGAGATGCGGGGGCGCTTTTTCTGCCACAGAAAGGAGAAAAGCGCCTTGTGGAGAATTTGGGAGTCTTTGTGCTTGAGTAGCATGGGAATAGTTTGCAAGGGGTAGAGCAGTTTGAGGAAACTGACCATCTTAAACAAAAGGCATCTACCCATGAGGGAGAGGGGTAGTGCTGACCATGTTTCCAGCTGGCTGGTGATTTTGGTGATGATAGGGGTTGAGGTTGTAAATTGTGGCAGGTGATCTCCTTATTTTGATGCCTAAGTAGGTTATATATGATTTGGCTACTGAGAAAATGGAGTGCTCTAGCCATGGCGGGGACTTGGAGTGGTGAAGGGGTAAAATTTCATATTTGGAAAAGTTGATTTGAAGTAGGGAGCATTAACGAAAATTTATGAAAATGTCATGGATAAGGGGTATGTCCAAAGTGGGATATGAGGTAAATACCTGGACATCGTCAGCAAAGAGGGCAGTACGCACCTCTTGGCTCCAAATTCGGATGCCATGGAGATCAGGGTGTGAGAGGAGGAAGCGTGACAGGAGTTCTATCGCCAGATTGAATAGGAGAGGGGATAGGGGGCAACCTTGCCTGGTACCTTTATAGAGAGAGAATTTATCAGAGATACAGTCAGTGGTTACAATATTTGCACAAGGGGAGGAATACATGGAAGTAATCAAATGCAGAAAAGGGCCAGTAAAACCAAATTTTTGAAGGACTAGGGAGAGCCAGCGAAAAGTGACATTATCGAATGCCTTTTCCGCATCTAACGTGATTATGGCTATCAGTAGAGGAGTCGAGCTTGCCTGTTCCAGCACTGCCAGAACCTTTCTGATGTTGGAAAAGGCTGACCGGCCTTGTGTGAAACCTGCTTGGGAGGGATGAATGATTATGGGTATGATAGTGGCGAGCCTATGTGCTATAATTTTGGAGAGGATTTTAGAATCTAGGTTGAGGAGGGAAATTGGACAGTATGAACCAGGGTCAGTGGGATATTTGTCTTTTTTGAGGGGAGATATGTGCCACCATTTAAGATATGTTGAAACACGACAGTCATGGTCGGGGCCAGAGCATCCACAGTGAGTTTAAAGAAGTCCGAGGTATAGCCATCTGGGCCTGGAGCCTTTCCAGGCGCAAAGGAAGCTATTACTGATTTTACCTCTGAGACTGTAATAGGGGCATTCAGTTGGGAGAGCATGAAGGAGTCTAGGCGGGGAAAGCTGAACCCCGTCTAGAAAGACCTTGGCCATCTCATAATTAATAGGGTCTGGACCATAGAGGTTCGCAAAATAATACATCAATGTGGTATTGATGTCTTTGGGTGATGTCAGAAGGCCCCCTCGTGGGTTTTTAATGGCCGAAATATGAGTGGGAGCGTGGGGTCCCTTGCATAAGTGGGCTAAGAGTTTACCCTTCTTGTTGCCACACTTATGGAGTCGTAAGTCTAAGAGCAAGCAGTGGAAACGCTCTCTGGTTTCAGCCCACAGAGCAAATTTTGCTTTCGCCTCCATCCAGGCTTGCCTGTTAGCTGGGGGATTTTGTTGGGATAGAAGGGCTTTGGCTGATGGAAGACTCTCACTAGCATTGAGAAAGTGGGCATTAGCTCTCTTTTTATGTGCCACGGTGAAAGCAATGATCTTTCCGTGCTGTTTATGGTTTTGGTGCCTCATACCAGTTGGGACTTTATGGGCAAGAGTAAAGCAAATGATATGGTGTAGAATCAGACAATTTATTTCAACTATTTACAGTATCATACAAGGTTTTTTGTGAAATGGGTGAAGGCCCATGGTGTTGAAGGTGCAAAAGTATAGAAAGGTAAGTGACAGGTGAAAAATGGGTGACTTTTAACAGGACATTCTGCTCTGTTGTTCCATGTGTCTTTGTAACTTAGTTCAGAGGAAAGGTCCAATGAGTTATCCTACGCGTTTCGGCCGTACAGGGCCTTTTTCAAGGATATGTCACCATTTCTATAAATGACAAATAATACAGATGACAATTCTTGCATAAATTCAAATTAGATTCATGCAATATATTTCATGTTAGTATGTTACATACGTCTTTTTTGTCCATTTCATGCATGTATGCCTTCCCCAGATTCCTGAGTTGCAACGGGAACTTGTGCTGCTTCTAGAGTGGTATATTACAATATGGGTTATTCTTAACCTCCTGCTTGGAGGAAAGAGTAAAGTTTTAAGACCATAAAAACATATAAAAATAAAAAAATAGATGCATAGTAAATATGTTGGTGTGAAAGATAAGTAGTTAAATTGGATAATATATTTACTTGGGCGAGACCAATAGCGTTTAGCCGTGTTTGTGGGATCCAATGCGGTTCCCTTGGGGTACAGGACCTCGGTAATTAAATATCTGCAGAATAATACGTTTTGTACTTATATCAGAAAGATCAATGGTGCAGTTTATGTTTAAAAAATATCAGAAAACAGTAAAATAAAGAAGGGGCCAGGCAGTGAAAAGCCGGGCGATCCCCGTTTACCAGAAGTATGGAGAGACAAATGGTATGGCCTCTGAGGCCGCATCAGCACGATTTTAGCGTTTGTCTTGCCGGGACTTGATGGAGTATCGGGCTCTTTTGGGGGAGTCTTTTGTTGGGCTTAGTAGATCCCTGTTACCTGGAGAGAGGGAGAGAGCAGGTTGTGTATCCATAGGTAGGTGCATGTACGCCCATATGTAGTTTGCAGCTTCATCCGGGTGGGTAAAGGATTTGGATTCGCCAGTTAAGCTTGTAAAACGGAGGATTGCCAGATAGGCCAAAGGAAATTAAATGCCTTTTTGGTAAAGCGCGGCAAACGAGGGTTGAAAGTAGCGTACTATGATATGGCGGGGGGTGCGACGGCCGTTTGAGTGGGGGCCCAGGCGGTGAGCTCTCTCAATTGTGCATGGCGTGGTAAGTCCCAAAGCTAGGGGTATACGCGTGGAGCAGAGATCTGCCAATGATAATGTATTAGCTGATTCAGGGACCCCAATGATATGCAAGTTATTGCGACGGGATCGATTTTCGAGATCCTCCAATTTATCCAAGATATATTGCTGGGTCTGTGTGTTCTGTTGGTCACTCACATGAGAGGACTGGACTTTGTCTTCTAAATTAGAGAGTCGGTGTTCCAGATCTGTGAGCCTTTTGGCCAGCTCTCCCAGCTCCCTGCGGAGCTGCGAAATGGCAGCCGTGACTGCCCTGTCCACAGCGGAAGTAATAGTGGGAGAGAGAAGGGCAACCACAGCCCGGGCAATGCGGGTGCACTGTTCCTCCTGGGGAGAAGCAAGAAGGTCCTGAGAGGACAGAGGGAGGGCCGTGTCTCCTGCAGGCATTGCCTGTGCCGTGTCGGCCATTTTACCTTCCTGCATGGCAGGAGGCTTGGGTTCCGGAGATGCCTCTCCCAGTGCTGGATGTCCATGGATCCCAATGCGATCCATTCAGGAGGATCTCCGGGGGGTCTGCAGAGTGGCTGCGGAGGTACTGGCTGGCTGTGAGTGCCGATTGACGGGTTTAGTATGCTGATGAGTCCGGAGCCGCTGTGACATGTGCCTAGCTCATCTGGCGCCGGAACAGGAAGTGCTGCCGCTTCTAATGTGCACGGTGGGAAGCTCACACTTCAGGTATGTGATTTTGCACTTTCAGAGGAGCTGCTGATATACAGTACACTATATCAGCCTTTTTCAACCAGGGTGCCCAGGCACCCTGGGGTGCCTTGAGGTTTCTTCGGGTGTGCCTTGGCAAAATGCCTAAAAATTGCCCAAAAATTGTATACAAGGCAGCAGGTGGATGAAGCCTGCCTTTTAGTTACACAAAGCCACAGGTTTTCATTGTGCGCCATTACATCCTTCTATCTGCCAACCTCCTAACTACCAATTACATCATCAGTCGATAGGGAGGATGTCAGTCGCCTGTATAGCATTCTTGTTCTACCTTTTCTGCCTCTCTCCATCAACTTTGGGGTCACCTTAGCTGAGTGATAGAGAAAAACTGAGGAAGAACAGAAACATTGGAGTACTAGTCAGTAGCAGTTGTCACCTCCAGTCCAGTCCAGCCCCACGGGGCTGGACACAGCTCACACATGCTCCTTGCACTTCCCAGCCTAACCTAGTCCAGTTCAGCCCCACGGGACTAGACACAGCTCTCACATGCGCACCTTCCACAAACTAAGTATCTCTCCAACTCCCCTCTGTGTTCCTTGGTTTTTGCTTTTATCTGCTCCCACCCTCCTGGTGATTGCTTCTGGACTCTGTAGTTTGTTTTCAGCTTTACTGTAGAGAAAATTCTGCTTTTAGCATACAACTCCCAGCAATCTCTGAACACTTGTATTAGGTCTATGATGATAGGCATAAATGTTAAACACTGCCATCTTGTGGTTAAATACAAATCTGCATTCACAGTAACAATGCACAGTGTTACACACCAATATAAGAGGCATTTTCCCACTGAATTGGCAGTCTAAGACCTCACAGCTCACACCTCACCAAAACCATGAGACAAATTTTTTTTAGCATCTGATTACCTTGCGTCTATGCATAACTCCTGGTAGCCACTGTGATTTCCAGAACACTGCACAGTCACACGGAACAATTTAGGGTCTTTACTCACAAGTCACCAGGATAGCTGCCACCTTCCAGCCTTCTCCGGAAACCATCTAGTGAATGAGACAGACCTTCTCCAGACCAGATCCCTCCTGCAACCAGCTTTTAGAAGGATCTATCCAGTGAGGTCTCTAGAACAGCTACACAGTCCATGGGCAGCCTAAGAGACAGCAGTGCCTCAGGCTCTGGAACCCTCCAGGGGAGAATTAATTCTGCTCTCCAGTGCTTCTGACTATTTATTACTTTCCCAGCCCCCTTCTGGACACCCCTCTCCAGGGATTGGCTGGAACATGCTAAATATTCAGGCTGTTTTTTTTGCAGCAACCTCTCTAAGCTCTGGAAGCTTCTTCAAGAGGCAGGGGGAAGCAATCAAACTGCCAGTCTGTGAAACCCTGAACAGACCAGGACAAACAATTACTGCGGAAAATATTCACAACATTTCACTTTTTCCATGTTTTTTTATGTTACAGCCTTATTCCAAAATGGATTAAATTCAATATTTTCTTCAAAATTCTACAAACAATCCCCCATAATGACAGCGAAAAGAAGTTTGTTTAAAATCTTAGCAAAATTAATAAAAATAAAAAACATGTACATACAGTAAGTATCACAGCCTTTGCTCAATACTTTGTTGAAGAAACTTTGTAACCAATTACTGCCTCAAGTCTTTTTGAGTATGATGCTACAAGCTTGGCACACCTATTTTTAGGCAGTGTCTACCATTCTCTGTAGGAACTCTCAAACTCCATCAGGTTGGATGGGGAGTGTTGGTGCACAGCCATTTTCATATCTCTCCAGAGATGTTCAATCGGGTTCAAGTCTGGGCTCAGGCTGGGCTACTCAAGGACATTCACAGAGTTGTCTCATAGCCACTCCTTTTTTATCTTAGCTGTGTGCTTAGGGTCGTTGTCCTGTTGGAAGGTGAACCTTGCCCATCTGAGGTCCAGAGCACTCTAGAGAAGGTTATAATCAAGGATGTCTCTGTACATTGCTGCATTCATCTTTCACTCGATCCTGACTAGTCTCCCAGTTCCTGCCACTGAAAAACATTACCACAGCATGTTGCTGCCACCGCCATGCTTCACTGTAGGGATGGTATCGGCCAAGTGATGATTGGTGCCTGGTTTCCTCCAGACATGACGTTTGCCATTCAGGCCAAAGAGTTCAATCTTTGTTTCATCAGACCAGAGGATTTTGTTTCTCATGATCTGAGAGTCCTTCAGGTGCCTTTTGGCAAACTCTTCTGGCAAACTCTAGGCGGACTGTCATGTGCCTTTTACTGAAGATTGGCTTCCATCTGACCACTCTACCATACAGACCTGATTGGTGGAGTGCTGCAGAAATGGTTGTTCTTCTGGAAGGTTCGCCTCTCTCCACAGAGAAATACTGGAGCTCTGTAAGAGTAACCATCGGGTTCTTGGTCACCTCCCTGACTAAGGCCCTTCTCCCCTGATTTCTCAGTTTGCCTGTGCGACCCGCTCTAGAAAGAGTCCTGGTGGTTCCAAACTTTTTCCATTTACGGGTGATGGTGGCCACTGTGCTCATTGGGACCTTCAATGCTGCAGACATTTTTCTGTACACTTCCCCAGATCTGTGCCTAAATA
Organism: Pelophylax lessonae; assembly: GCF_965119305.1. Taxonomy (NCBI): domain Eukaryota; kingdom Metazoa; phylum Chordata; class Amphibia; order Anura; family Ranidae; genus Pelophylax; species Pelophylax lessonae. The sequence continues at coordinate 24,732,271 of NC_138769.1, forward strand.
CAATCCAGTCTCGGAGGTCTACAAACAATTCCTTTGACTTTATGGCTTGGTTTGTGCTCTGACATGCACTGTTAACTGTGGGACCTTATATAGACAGGTGTGTTCCTTTCCAAATCATGTCCAATAAACAGGATATATCACAGGTGGACTCCAATCAAGTTGTAGAACAATCTCAAGGATGATGAGAGGAAACATGATGCACCTGAGCTCAATTTTGAGTGTCATGGCAAAGGCTGTAAATACTTTTATACATGTGATTTTTTTTTTGTTTTTTTATTTTTAATAAATTTGGAAAGATTTCAAACAAACGTCTTTTAAGTTGCCTTTATGGGGTATTGTTTGTATAATTTTGAGGAAAATAATGAATTTATTCTATTTTGGAATAAGGCTGTAGCATAACATAATGTGGGAAAAGTGAAGCGCTGTGAATATTTTCCGGAGGCACTCTAACTGTTGATAAGGTATCATGGTATCATCAATTGTTTTGTTGTAAGTGCACTACTATGGCTACAAACGTCCATTGAGTAAAATAAAAATTTGTGGGATTTTAAGGTTCCTCAGCTGTCTCATAAAAGCAGAAATGTTCCTCAACATCTCCAGGACTCTAGGAATCTACTTTGGGCTTCTGATGACATTTACCGCCGGATGTTACCACTTCCTTGTGGTTTGGTCATTGCTTTTATCTATACTTAAAGTAAAAGGTTTCGAAGAGAATGCATCCGGAGCTGGTGTCATCAATGTGGAACATTCATATTGTGTAAAGCTTTGTTTGACCACAGACATGAATTCCATACACAAAAGGCACAGCTCACAGCATAGTGCTGTATATTCTGCAGAAAACAAATACTGAATCATTTCCTGGAATAAAAGGACTGACACATAAGTATACCAGGATAGGAATACTGTTCTAACTGCTGCTTAACCACTTTCCTACTGGGGGTATTCTTTTATTTATTTTTTTGCACATGTTACAATTTGCATTTTTTGATAGAAATTACTGTAAATATCCCAGGTGTATATTATTTTCTGAAAGCAGAGACCCTGGAGAATAAAATGCCGGTAATTGCAAATTGCCCGTCCATTAGTGGCGCAGGGGCGCCACCCACCCCCATCCATGCATCCGGCCCTCCTTCCGCCAGCCCCATGCATCAGCTTCCCCTGTGGCGAATAAGGGCGGGCGCGCTCCTCCTCCGACGCGGGCGCGCCCCCAGGATCGCTCCCTCGAACAGGTGCGGCGATTTCGCGGGAAGTTGCCGGCCTGCCGGCGTATAACTGCAGCGGCTGGTTGGCAAATGGTTAATAAATTATTAAATGAAAAAAATAAATTAATTAATACATTTAAAAAGTATTAGCAAAAAAAAAAAATTATAATAAAAATAAAAGGAATAAAACAGTAAAAATGCAGGCATGGCACTGGACAAACACTAGGGACAAGGTGGTGAAATGGTTTGATACAGTAATGTAATCCTAACAGATTACAATGTATCATGTCATGTTTTGTATACTTTTTTTGAATTTCCCGGCCGGTTCCGCCCCTATGCGTCGTGACGCAGGGAAGACGGATGCTGGCATCAGCCGGAGGACACAGCGGGAGGCAGACATGGGAGTAAGTCACACATGTGCAAGTCACAAGCAAGTCTCAAGTCCTTCAAGTCTCAAGCAAGTCCCAAGTTACTGTGGCGAAAAGCAAGCAAGTCAAGTCGAGTCCCTGCTAGAAGTCAAGCAAGTCAAGTCGAGTCCCTGCTAGAAGTCAAGCAAGTCAAGTCATTTATTTTGGTCAAGTCACAAATCAAGTCAAAATACTGATCTACCCCAATTTTCACCTTTTAAATCAGTTAAAAGTCAGTGGTCAGGAAAGGTTTTGTTTTATTTTCAACATTAACAAAACTGCTTAGTGCTTTTTTCTTGGCATATTAACCACTTAAGCCCCAGAAGATTTTACCCCCTTCCTGACCAGGGCCTATTTTGCGATTCAGCACTGCGTGATTTTAACAGACAATTGCGCGGTCGCGCAACGCTGTACCTAAACGAATTTGACGTCCTTCTTTCCCACAAACAGAGCTTTCTTTTGGTGGTATTTGATCACTTGTGCGATTTTTTGATCATGCGCTATAAACAAAAAAAGAGCGTCAATTTTGCAAAAATAACAATATTTTTCACATTTTTTTATATGAAATTCCCAAAAAAAAAATTTAAAAATCAAAATTTTTTAACATTTTAGGCCAATTTGTTTTCTGCTACATATGTTTGGTAAAAAAAAAAATCGCAAAAAGCGTATTTTGATTGGTTTGTGCAAATGTTATTGCGTTTACTAACTAAGGGAAAGATTTTTGTCATTTTTGTTGTTTTTTTTTTTTTTAACGAGTAATGGCGGCGATCTGCGATTTTTTTGCGGGACTGCGACATTGCGGCGGACAGATCGGACCCTTGACTGACATTTTTGACACTTTTGGGGTTACCAGTGACATTACTGCAGTAATCAGTGCTATACATATGCACTGTTACTGTAAAAATGACACTGGCAGTGAAGGGGTTAACTTTTTTGAGAGGGAGGGGTTAAGTGTGTCCCTAGGGGCGGGATTCTAACTGTGATTGGATGTGGCTTGAGGTGTAAGAACAGAGATCAACGGTCCTACATAGCAGAACCGTATGATCTCAATTCATACACAGGGGAGAATGACAGGCGGCTTTGTTTACATTAGCCGCCTGCCTTTCTCCCGCTGTAACGGACAATCGCGAGTGCCCGGCGGACATCGGGTCCGCCGGGCACACGCATGGGGGGGTCCGTGAGCGAGCGAGAGCGGGAGCGTGCCTCCGGCAGCGCGCTTGCTCCCTACAGCCTCACAGGCTAGCGACGTAGACCTACGTCGCTTTGCCTGTGAGGGCCTGACTGCCGACGTAAATAGTCGGTAGGCAGTCGGCAAGTGGTTAAAGAAAAACTTTGAATGCCCAAACAGCTCAAAATCCTTCGCCCAGTCATGTTTCCACACCACAGTCACTAAAAACATGTTAAGTATTTCCATTGTAAAACAGCCAGTGTCCTAAAAATTAAAACACGTTGAGGTGTTTTAAGTGACTGTGGTGTCAGAAATATAACAGGCACATTCATTTTGCTTTAACACATCTTGAGAAAATGCAAATATTTAAAAAAGTAAAGTCATTTCGAGTCATATGTCTCAAGTCAAAGCCAAGTCTCAAGTCATGAATACCAAGTCAAAGTCAAGTTGAGTCTTTTATTATTTTTGGTCAAGCAATTCTCAAGTCCTCAAACTGGTGACTTAAAGCGGAGTTCCACCCAAAAGTGGAACTTCCGCTTTAGGGAGTCCTGACCCCCCGACATGCCACATTTGGCATGTCATTTTTTGGGGGGGGGAGCGGGTACCTAGTTTTTACAGGTACCCGCTCCCACTTCCGCTCGGAGCGCCGCGGCGCCCTGAGCGGAAGTTCTCCTCTCCCCCTCCCTCCCTGCAATCTTCTGGGACACGTCAGAGGTCCCAGAAGATTGCCGGCCAATCACGGCGCGCAGCGCGACTCGCGCATGCGCAGTGGGTACCCGGCTGTGAAGCCGCAAACTGTAACAGCCGGGTGCCCACAGCAGTGATGCCGGCGCCGAGGGAGAGGATCGAGGCTTCCGGCGGCCGCATCGCTGGACCGTTGGACAGGTGAGTAAATGGCTGGAACTCCGCTTTAAGTCTGGCTTAAGTCAAGTCATGTGACTCGAGTCCCCTACCTCTGGCGGGAGGACATCAGGGGATCGTAGGGACAAGGTAAGTATGACTACAGGGTAACCCCGAGTGTGGCGCGGGCTTACCGCTTTTGGTATGGAAAATTAACCCCCGAGCCACACCGGGATTACCGCCAGGGAGGTTAAAAGCGTAGCTGCTTACTTTTAATAAACACACACTCACCTGTCCGTCCCATGGTCCAGTGATGCAGCCACCCGAAGCCTCAATCCTCTCCCTCTCCTCTCACCGGCATCTCTTGTGTGGGCACCCGGCTGTGACAGCTTGCGGCTTCACAGCCAGGTGCGCACTGCGAATGCGCGAGTCGCGCTGCACGTTGTGAATGTCTGGGCAATCTTCTGGGACCTGTGACGTGTCCCAGAACATTGCAAGGAGGAAGGGGGAGAGAAGAATTCCGCTTGAGCCGCCTAGGCGGCCCGAGCGGAAGTGGGAGCGGGTACCTGGCAAATCTAGGTACCCGCTCCCCCCCAAAAAAATGACATGCCAAATGTGGCATGTCAGGGGGTCAGCAGTATTTAACCACTTTACCACCGGAGGATTTTCCTGCTAAAAGACCAGGGGTTATTTTGCGATTTTTTACTGCGTGACTTTAACGGACAATCGCGCGGTCGTGCGACGCTGTACCTAAACGAATTTCACTTCCTTTTTTTCCCACAAACAGAGCTTTCTTTTGGTGGTATTTGATCACCTGTGCGATTTTTTGATCACGCGCTATAAACAAAAAAAGAGCGTAATTTTTGCAAAAACAACAATATTTTTCACTTTTTTTTATATGAAATTCCCCCAAAAAAAAATGTAAAAATCAAAATTTTTTAAAATTTTCGGCCAATTTGTTTTACGCTACCTATGTTTGGTAAAAAAAATCGCAAAAAGCGTATTTTGATTGGTTTGCGCAAAAGTTATCGCGTTTACCTTCTTTCCCACAAACAGAGCTTTCTTTTGGTGGTATTTGATCACTTGTGCGATTTTTTGATCATGCGCTATAAACAAAAAAAGAGCGTCAATTTTGCAAAAATAACAATATTTTTCACATTTTTTTATATGAAATTCCCAAAAAAAAAATTTAAAAATCAAAATTCTTTAACATTTTAGGCCAATTTGTTTTCTGCTACATATGTTTGGTAAAAAAAAAAATCGCAAAAAGCGTATTTTGATTGGTTTGCGCAAAAGTTATCGCGTTTACTAACAAAGGGAAAGATTTTTGTCATTTTTGGTGTTTTTTTTTTTAACGAGTAATGGCTCTGGAAGGAGTGACAGGCGAGCGACGTAGACCTACGTCACTCTGCCTGGCCGGGGCCGACTGCCGCAGTAAATATACTGTGCGCAGTCGGCAAGCGGTTAAAGCAGAAGTTCCACATTTGGGTGGAACTCCGCTTTAAGAGATTTTTCAGATTACTGGGGCCACCTGAGAAGTCATCCGGCTGGGGTATCCTTATTAGTAGGCTTCTGTACGGAGGATCTGCCTTAACCACTTGCCGTCTGCTCACTAGAGCTGTACTGCGGCAAAGTGGCTCTTGTAGGTCTGACGACGTATACCTACGTCAGCAGACATTCCACCTTCTCGGCGGCGCGCGCGCGCCGCCGGAGGCTCGCTCCCGCTGTATTCAGTCACAGCGGGAGTCGGGCCAGGGGGGGAGCGGCGGCGATCGCCGCTGCTCTTCCCCGATCGTCGGGGAATCGAGTCTGGAGATCCGCCCGCTTGTGTAAACAGAGCGGGCGGATCTCCTAAGTGACAGGCAGGGTCAGATTGCAGGGTTCAGCATAGCTGAACATGCGATCTGTCCCTGTGTCACTCAGTCCCCTCCCCCCACACATGTCAGTAAGCACCAGGCATACATTAACCCCTCCCTCTCCAATAAAATTAACCCCTTCCCTGCCAGTGTCATTTTTACAGTAACAGTGCATATTTATAACACTGATTACTATAGTAATGTCACTGGTAACCCCAAAAGTGTCAAAAATATCAGTCAAGGGTCCAATCTGTCCGCCGCAATGTCGCAGTCCCGCAAAAAAAAAATCGCAGATCGCAGATCGCCGCCATTACTCGTTGAAAAAAAAAAAACACCAAAAACGACAGAAATCTTTCCCTTAGTTAGTAAATGCAATAACTTTTGCGCAAACCAATCAAAATACGCTTATTGCATTTTTTTTTACCAAAAATATGTAGCAGAAAACAAATTGGCCTAAAATGATAAAAATAATAGATTTTTACATTTTTTTTGGGGGGGGGGGGGGGATTTCATATAAAAAAATGTGAAAAATATTGTTATTTTTTTCAAAATTGTCGCTCTTTTTTTGTTTATAGCGCAAAAAGTAAAAATCGCACAGGTGATCAAATACCAACAAAAGAAAGCTCTATGTGTGGGGAAAAAAAGGACATACATTTAATTTGGGTACAGCATTGCACAAATGCGCAATTGTCCGTTAAAGTAACGCAGCGTCGAATCGCAAAATATGGCTTGGTCAGGAATGGGGCAAAATCTTCCGGTCTTAAAGCGGTTAAAAATACGCTCATTGAGAATTTTTTTGTCAAAGACATGTAGCTAAATACATTTTGGCCTAAATATATGACAAACATTGAATATATTGGATATTTTTTAACTGTCAAAGTAGAAAAATATTGTTATTTTTTCAAAATTGTCGCTTTTTTTTATTAATATCGCAAAAACTGAAAATCGTACAGGTGATCAAATACCACCCAAAGAAAGCTCTGTTTATGGGAAAAAAAGGACATAAATTTAGTTTGTGTACGGCGTTGCATGACTGTGCAATTGTAAGTTAAAGTCGCACAGTGCCGAATCGCAAAAAGTGGCCTGGATGTAGAACAGCAAAATCCTCCGGTGGTAAAGTGGTTAAATTCATCAAGTTCTTCACTTTTCAGAAACGATATTCATCTTCACAGCAAGGTTCTTTGCCTTTCATTAATCCTTGAAATGTTTTCTATGTTACATTGAAGCCATTTTAACCAGTTTGTTACATCCTTGTCTGATCCTTGATAAATATCAACCCCACCCAGGATGATGCAGGCACTTGGATTGGAAAGGCAGCGAGCGATGCAGTAATGACATCTCTGACTCTTAAAAAAAAAAAAATAGTATGCAATAAAAATCCAAGATTTTGCTCTTAAAATGTTATAAGGATGTTGATGAGGGGGTAAATGGACAACCAGGGAAGGAAAAAAATTAGCAGATTAAACTGCAGCCTTAACAAACATCGATAAGCGTATTACAAGCTGATCCCTTTATGTCTATAAAATCATTGAAGAGACCATACATTCCATTTAAGTACCTGTTTTTCTATTTCCAGCAGAGCATCTCTTAGTAGAAATAATGCCACCCTCTACGAAATGATTCTACACAATTCAACACTGCTTTGATATTGATATGCCTGCTCATTATGATCATTTCTGCAAAGTGTTTGGACCTGTTGTGAAACAGAAGTGGCTTGCTGAGGCAGAATTCTAATTGCAGAATCTAAGAAGACGGTGGAGGCCCGGGCTGAGCTGTCATTAGTGTAAAACCCAGGAGGGTAATTCTCAGGATGCAAGACTGACTGCCCCGCTGAGAATTCTCGCAGCTAGAGATTCTGAGCAAAATATGGACAGATGCTGGGCCGCCATCCCTCCGGCTAGGTATAAAATAATCACAGTTTAATGGTACAGCAGAATAGGATGTGTAATAAACCAGAGGCTTTAGTAGCCTAATTCCCATCCCAGTAGATATCCATGTGTTTTCATTTTTTTTTTCCATTTATCCTTATGGAAGTTGTAATATGCAAATTATCTGTAAGAGGAACCTTTGGTAATCAAAATGGGTAAGTGTTGGGTAGGCAAAGGGGCAAAGGTCAGCTTTGCTGGTCCTTTAGAAGGGTAATAGTTGATCCTGACAGATTTTGAAGAAGACATTGGAGGTTTAATCCTTGTTCCATTGGTGTATGGAGGTAGGCGTGATACCCAAAACGGGCAAAGCTCATCCTTGCTGGTCCTTTAGAAGGGTAATAGTTGATCCTGACAGATTTTGAAGAAGACATTGGAGGTTTAATCCTTGTTCCATTGGTGTATGGAGGTAGGCATGATACCCAAAACGGCAAAGCTCATCTTTTCTGGTCCTTTAGAAGGGTAATAGTTGATCCTGCCAGATTTTGAAGAAGACATTGGAGGTTTAATCCTTGTTCCATTGGTGTATGGAAGTAGGCGTGATACCCCAAACGGGCAGAGCTCATCCTTGCTGGTCCTTTAGAAAGGTCAAAATTGATCCTGCCAGATTTTGCCGTAGACAATGGGGGTTTGAACTTTGTTCCATCGGCGTATGGAGGTTGGTGATACCCAAAGCACACAGGTGCCAATTGGTGTGATCATTCCAGAGACTGATCTTATTGAGAGTATCCTTACACAATTGAAAGTGGTGATCAAAATGGGCAAGGGTTGGGTAGACGGGGCAAAGGTCAGTGTCATGGACATGCAATAGTGTCCGGCAGCTTACCTTCTCCTCCATGTCTCCATTAGAGGCCTGACTCTCTTTCTGGCTGCCTTTTATCGTCTCTCCTCCCTGTATGGCTCCACCCCAGGCCATTCCAGGAAGTCTATATTAACTAGTGCACTGCAGGTCTGCTTTGCTGTTCAACTTTGTTTGTTAGCTTGTGTTCCTGTTTGCCGTGTGCTACGTCTACCTTGCTGTGTACCGATCTTTGGCTCGTCTCTGACTACTCTTGTTTGCCTGTGACCCTGACCTTTGGCCTGTCTCTTGGTTACCCTCATCTGCCTGTTTGCCCTGACCTTGGCTGACCCATCACTATCCCTTGTGTCCTGAGTGGCTGCTTCCCCTCTCTTTCTACGGAGCGTGACCTGGGGGACTCCAGGGGTCGCGACCTGGGTTCAGCTGCAGCGAAGGCCATCCTCACCATTAGAGGCTCTGGTAAACACCTGCTGGGCCTTAGACTGGGGAATCTTGGGCTCACGTTTCCTGTCCATCCGCAGCAGTCAGCTATTGGGTTCACTACCTTGTGGTGCACCCCTGTCCCCAACAGGGTGCAGTTGTCACCTGGCCACAGGTGACCTGACAGTCAGCATTGCTGGTCCTATAGAACATTCAAAGTTGATGCTGTCAAAACAAACTGGCGCCGCTTGGTATGATCATTCCAGAGACTGAGCTCATTGGGAGTGTTCTAGACATAACTGAAAATGGTGATCAAAATGGGCAAGGGTTGGGCAGGCAGGGGCAATCTCATCATTGCTGGTGCTTTAGAAGGGTCATAGTTGATCCTGCCAGATATTGCAGTAGACATTGGAGGTTTAAACTTTGTTCCATTGTTGTATGGAGGTAGGCATGATACCCAAAACACACTAGTGCTGCTTCGTGTGATCATTCCAGGGACTGACCTCATCGAGAGTGTTCTAGACACAATTAAAAGTGGGGATCAAGATTTGAGGTTTGGACTTTGTTCCACCGGCATATGGAGCTTGGCGACACCTAAAACACACTAGTGCCGGCTGGTATGCTCATTTGAAAGACTGAGCTAATTGAGTGTGTTCTAGACACAATTTAAAGTGGTATTCAAAATGGGTAAGGGTTTGGTAGATGGGGTAAAGATCAGCATTGCTGGCCCTTTAGAAGGGTCAAAGTTGATCCTGCCAGATTTTGCAGTAGACATTGGAGGTTTGGAATTTTTTCCAATGGTGCATAAAGGTGGGTGATACCCAAAACACACTGCTGGTGCCGATTGGTGTGATAAGTTCAGAGACTGAGGTCATTGAGAATGTGCCAGACACATCTGAAAGTGGACCAGGAAGAAGAACAGGTGGAAAGGGGTTCATGCCAGCCTACTGACTTAACCTAATTGTCATTCTTTTAGATGTTCCCATAGGCAATGGAAAAAGGTCAAAGAGCACTAACTGACCACCATCGGGCTGTAAGGATTTGATAGGCAAACGTTAAAAATACAGTCGATTGCAACATTGAGTATCTTTCAATGGGGTGGGGAGGGAATCTTCAGAAGAAGAAATAAAAATGCAAACAAGGGGTTTGTAGACAGGGCCTCGAACAAGGTACAAGCTCAGGAGGGACAATACACACACACACTGGGTCTTAGCACTGTAGCTAATTTTTTAAATGGTTCAGTTGTGGCAATTACAAAGGGAGAACATTATGTCACACCGGTGAATAAGACAGTATCAATACAGCCCCATTTAAAATAATTTACAATAGTTCCCCTTGACATCACAGTCCCTCTTCACATCAGAGGTATCCTATCACATGATGGATCCCCCACACATCAGAGGTCCACCTTCACATCAGTGAGCAGGGGAGGAATGGGCCAGGGGGCAGGGGGGCAATTTCCCCCTGGGCTGCTCTGATGTCCCGTAAAAAGGCTGCACTGCTTCTGCCACAGACATGCCTAAAGGATTCCTGGTGAAGAGAAGTAAAAAGTCTCCACCACTGACCTACTGAGTGTGGGTTGAAGACAAGGACAGAGCACAGGCCTCCCTCCACCCCAGCATGGATGGTGTAAACTGTGTCTGAGCAGAGGCCGGTTCCATGCCCCACTGGAGACTCTTCTGCCCCGGCCAGCCCCAACTGAGCTGTGCCGGCTCCCCCCAACCTCCCCCAGAGTATCTGGAGCCAGGCTTCAGCTTGGAATGGGGGTCAGGAGGAGGATTGGGAGAGTGGGGTGAGGGAAAGTGGGAGGGAGACCGAGTCGCTGCACCATGGGCCTCAGGTTTGTACTTGCCCCCTGGGCCGAACGTTGCCAGTCTGCCCCTGTCAGTGAGCCTTTAAATCAGAGTCCCCCTTCACATCAGAGGTCTCCCATCACATCAGGGTCCCCCCACCACAGAATCCCCCCAATCACACTGTTCCCTTTTCACATCAGAGCCTTATCTTTTGGCTCCAGCAGCACAGAAGAGGGCAGGAGGCGGAGGAGGTCTAGAAGAAGTGGAATCCTGTCCTCTCCTGAATGGTGGGGTTGACCCTGCATGCTACCTTACTTGGATCAGAGTAATGCATTATCATGGTACAGATGACTTGCCCACCATCACCATGGCAGCAAATAGTGCCAGGCGCTCTGGTCCTAAAGTGTCATTGGTTGTTGTGGTGGTAGTGGCCAGGAACACTAGCACAATGGCAACTTATACGCTGATCCAGGGCAAACTGGTGCCTGTACTTGCAACACCCCAGGTGAACACAGACTGAATTCTGATTGAGAAACAGTAGATTTGGGTTATGGGGGGGGGGGGGGTGTTAGAGTCACAGCAAGGGTTAATGTTACGTCGTTGAAGTGTTAAGGTTGTTGAAGTGTGAAGTGTTAAGGTGTTTCAGGGAGGATTAGTTTGAGGATTGCTAAGTATTTCCATCAACAGGCTAAAGCTTAAACATCTCCCCTGTCAAAATATTTGTAGCTCTGTGCAGCCAGTCTTGTGATCCCATGCTGATGTTTTAAAAACTGTTAAACAAATCATCTTGCAATTTACTATTTTTGGTCCCTTTAAATAAACTGAAACACTAAACAGATTGAGCAGAAAAGCAGAAAAAAAAATCAAATTCCAGGAACACAAGCCAGGAATGGGAGTGTGTAACCTTTCTGATGTGTTGTGTTAAAGCGCTAATGGTTTCCCCATATAGACTAGACTTTTCCAGACACAAAGCCAGAGTAATCCCCAGCGATGATTCTACCTGGGAAAGAGATCAGTAATATCTTTACAGATAACAGTGCTGAACATCGAGTGCTAACCGCCAGCGTGCTGGCGAAGTAATTACCTTGCAAAATGAGAATACAGCTCAATAACATAAATCAGTATTTGGGGTCTGAACACACAACAAGCGGCGAGGTGTACCGAGCCTGGAAAGAGAGGCGTCGGGGGGAGGAAATGGAACACTCTGACTGCTGAGAATAGGCTAGGTGATATGGATATAAATTCAGAGAAAGAAAGAAAGAAAGAAAGAAAGAAAGAAAGAAAGAAAGAAAGAAAGAAAGAAAGAAAGAAAGAAAGAAAGAAAGAAAGAAAGAAAGAAAGAAAGAAAGAAAGAAAGAAAGAGAGAAAAAAAAAAAGGAAGGAAGGAACAAGAAAAAGAAAGAAAGGAAAAAGAAATGAATAAATAAATTAAGGAAAAAAGAAAGGGAGGAACAAGGAAAAGAAATGAAGGAAAAATGAAGGACGGAAAGAATAAACGAAAAAAGAAAGAAAGAGAAAAAGAAAGAAGGGAAGGATGAAAGAAAGAGGGAAAGAAAGAAAGAGAGAAAGAAAGAGGGAAAGAAAGAAAGAGAGAGAGAGAAAAGAAAGAAATAAGGAACAAGGAAAAGAAAGGAAGGAAAAAGAAATTAGGAAATAAATGATGGAAAAAAGAAAGGAAAGGGAGAATGAAAGAAAGAAAGAAGGAAGGAAGGGATGAGAAAAAACAGGAAGGAAAAAGAAATAAAGGAAGGTAGAAATAAATGAAAAAAGAAAGAAAAATATAAAGGAAGGAAGTAAGAAAGAAAGAAAGAAAAAGAAGGAACAAGGAATATAAAGGAAGAAAAAAATTGCAGAAGGGGGGATGAAGGGTTAAAATTTCACTACCATGACAACTATCACAGGTAGGTGGTGGGGGGGGGGGGTTAACTTTCACTGTCATTGACCACCAGTGTGTGTGGAAGTTAAAGTGAAAGTTAACCCCCCGTCCCCCACCTGCATTGGTGGTCATAGCAGTGTAAGTTAACCTCCATCCCCCACTCCTGCATTAGCAGTAATGCCAGTGAAAGTTAACCCCTCCCATCCCCCACTCCTGCATCAATGGTAATAACAATAATTAACCTTTTCCTTAGTCACAGCCCTCTCCCCCATTGTAATCACTTACAGTACATGATCACAGGCTCCCACTCTTGTGGCCGGGACTTTGCCCACCCCGGCTTTTAGTCTCAGAGAATAGGTGTAAGAACTTAACAACATCCCCACTGCACCACTCACCATCAACAGAGTACAGAGTTGAGGATTGTGCTATGTGTAGAGTGCAGGGTTCAGGGGTGCACTACGCTCAGGGTGCAGATTTCAGGAGTGTATTATGCACAGAGTGCAGAGTTCAGTAGTGCAGAGTTCAGTAGTGCACTAAGCATAGAGTGCAGAGTTTAAAAGTGCGCGATGCACAGAGTGCAGAGTTCAGAAGTGTGCAGTGCACAGTGTGCAGAGTTTTGAAATGCGTGATGCACAGAGTGTAGAGTTTAGAAGTGCGCAATGCACAGAGTGCAGATTTTAGAAGTGCGTGATGCAGAGTGCAGAGTTCAGAAGTGGGCAATGCACAGAGTGCAGAGTTTAGGAATGCGCGATGCACAGAGTGCGGAGTTAAGGAGTGCACTACGTACAGAGTGCAGAGTTCAGGAGTGCGCTATGTACAGAGTGCAGGGTTCAGGAATGTGTAATGCACAGAGTACAAAGTTCAGAAGTGAACTACTTACAGAGTGCAGGGTTGAGGAGTGTGCTATGCACAAAGTGCAAGTTCAGGAGTGTGCTACGTACAGAGTGCAGGGTTCAGGAGTGCGCTATGTACAAAGTACAAGGTTCAGGAGTGCGCGGTATAGAGTGAATGATTCAGGAGTGTGCGGTACATATAGAATACAGGGTTCAGGAGTGCAGTACGTGCAGACTGCAGGGTTCGGGAGTACGCTGTGTACAAAGTGCAGAGTTTAAGAGTATGCTGGATACAAAGTTCAGGAGTACACTACGTACAGACTGCAGGGCTCAGGAGTACACGGCTTAGGAGTGTGCTGAGTGCGGAGGAGTGAGGAGGAGTGCATGGTTCAAGAGTGGATATCCAGTTTACAAACCCCCCCAGCACAGAGCTCTCGAATCCCAAATTTCTCCACCGAAAGCTATCCTCTCCTTCCACTATAGAGATCTCTGCTCCCTGTCCAGTACAGAGCACCCCTCTCCTGTCCTTCCAGTACAGAGCTCTCCTGCATTTCCTTTGCAGTACCCACAGCTCTCCTCTCCCTTCAGAAGAGAGTTTACAACTTACAGTGGGAGGTCAGTTGTCCAGCGGGGGGCTTCTGGAGATGCAGCCCAAGCGAGGCTAAAGTGGCTGTGTGCATACCCTACCCTGCCTATTCTCTGTTGTATATGCAAAGCAGGGAGAGCAGGGAGGGTTTTCTGTGTACCGGTGGGAGAGGAGCAATATCACTTATAAACACAGAAGCCAGGCTTCTGTGTTTATAAGTGAGACTAGTGAGCCCCGATGCAAGGGGATGGAGTTCCGCCAAGTTCCAGTTGAAAAAAGCCTTGCCGTCCACAGCACAGTTTTCTTTTCTGTGCTGGTACACGGACAGGGCTACAGTGCCCGGCACCCACTGCCACTCTGCATGTTGGTCACTACATCACTAATTTCTGTGCCAGGTTCTGGAACACAAAAATAATTTCAGCGCCCAGCACCCTTCTGCATTCTGCATGTTTTTAGGTAGGTAGGGGCAGCTGCTTTGGGCCCCACAACAATGACTGGGCCTAAGCCAGCTGCCCCTTTTGCCCCGCATTAAAGATGACCTACTGCCTCTTCCCACTCTATTGCCTGGGCATTCCTCAGCAGCAGACAGAAGTAGACAGTAAGGTTGGGTTTAAGGGCCAATGAAAGACAGAATCCATCAATTAGGCTCTTAGCTGAATACAGCCAGGAAGTACTAAATCTAGGGGGGCACTCCAGCTTACAGCAGGGTGGCTACATAAAAATACAGTGACAACCCCCAAATATAATGTTTTGAAATGTACAGAAGACTTTTTCTGCAACAATAATCATGTAACACATTATTAGTCTGGCAATTGCATGATAAATAAAAAATGAAGTTAGCAAAGAAGATTTTGAGAAGAATAGAGGCCAGTCTGTAACCAAAGTATTGGAGAGTAAACCATGTTGGTTCCATTATTAAGATCTTTAGACACTGTGGCTTGCTGGAACCCAATGCTGACCACTGATTGAACCTAATGCGGACCACTGATGGAACCTAATGCTGACCACTGATGGAACTCACTACTGACTGCTAGTGACTTACAGGTCCATTTAAACACAATAAAACTGAGAATGAAAAATAAAAGTTGTCCCAAAGGTGATCACAACAACCCTTGTTACATTTCCAACATGAGATGTAAAAGTAACTTTAAAGGTTTTCTTGGCAATTCTTACATTTTTGTGCTTATTTGAAATCCCCAAATATAATGTTTTGAAATGTACACAACAGTCATTCTGAAACAATAATCGTGTAACACAGTATTAGTCCTGCAATTGCATGATAAATGAAAAATAAAGTTGGCAAAGAAGATTTTGATAAGGACAGGGGCCATTTTGTAACCAAAAGTAATGGAGAGTAAACCTATGTTGGCCCCATTATGAAGCCCAGGCTTTCTTTAGACTTGCTGGGACCCAATGCTGACCACTGATGGAACCCAATGTTGACCACTGGTGACATAGAAGCTAATTTAAACTTTTGATAAACTGTGAATGGAAAAGAAAAGTTGTCCATATGGTGATCACAACCCTTGTTACATTTCCAACATGAGATGTAAAAGTAATATTAAAGGTTTTTTCTTGCAATTCTTCAATTGTTGTGTTTATTTAAAATCCCCAAATATAATGTTTTTAAATATACACAACACTCATCCTGAAGGGGCCAGTCTGTAACCAAAGTAATGGAGAGTAAATCATGTCGGCTCCATTATAAAGAACAGGCTTTTTTTAGACTCTGTGGCTTGCCGAAACCCAATGCTGACCATTGATTGAACCCAATGCCCACCACTGATGGAACCCAATGTTGATCACTGGTGACTTACAGGTCCATTTAAACTCAATAAAATGGGAATGGAAAAGAAAAGTTGTCCTTATGAGGATCTCAGTTCTTGTTACATATCCAACATGAGATGTAAAAGTAAAATTAAAGGTTTTCTTGGCAATTTTTCAATTGTTGTATTTATTTGAAACCCCCAAAATATAATGTTTTGTAATGTACACAACACTCATTCTGAAACAATAATCGTGTAACACAGTATTAGTCCTGCAATTGCATGATAAATGAAAAAATAGAATTTTTGTAAGAACTTACCATAAAATTATTTTCTGCGAGTCCTCTGACAGTCGCAGCCCGTTCAGTATTCATTCACCATTGGGTAATGTGCCCTCTCTGCAGGAGCAGGCTAGGTAGTGAAAAGGTTACCAAGCAAAGCTTTACAACAAGACACACCTCTTGGGGGCTGTCCCTCAGACATTACCCATCAGCCACTTGGTGCTGCTCTCCAGTTTCATAGCAAGCAGTACAGGAAGACAATCAACCCCAAAAAATAGAGAAAATAATTTTACGGTAAGTTCTTCCAAAAATGCTATTTTCTCTTACGTCTTACTTCTGACAGTCCTAGCCCTGTTCAGTATTCCTTCACCATTGGGATGTCCCAAAGCAGTGCAGGTGTGAGGGGTTGGAAGATGCAACCAAAGAAAAGGCAACGTTACAACCAGGCCAGAGAAAAGAACTGAGCAAAACAGGGCAACAGAAGCTCAACAGGAGCCAACCCCAGTACAAAATTCACCCCTGTCTAACGACTGAGGATCCTCGTTCCACCTGGCAAAAATCTCTGCTTGCAGAGGTCTTGTGTGAAACTGAGCAAATGGGATGGTTTTGAAGGCTGAAAC
Organism: Pelophylax lessonae; assembly: GCF_965119305.1. Taxonomy (NCBI): domain Eukaryota; kingdom Metazoa; phylum Chordata; class Amphibia; order Anura; family Ranidae; genus Pelophylax; species Pelophylax lessonae. The sequence goes on from NC_138769.1 coordinate 24,748,643, forward strand.
CATCAGTCCCCGGGACCGCATGCAGGTCCGTAGAGAGAGAGAGAAGAGATCAATGTCCCTGAGGGACCTGAGCTCGCCCTGCAAGGTCTGAAGTTTTTCCTCCAGGAGAAAAAACCTTCGCTTGAGCGGAGTCCAGGACCATTCCCAGGTAACTGAGACAGACTGACGGGGGACGGGGGGGGGTTGGGGGAGAGACACTACAGAGACCTTAATTTCTGCCTTCCCCTAGGAGTGGGCCCACGGGACTCCCCCACAGCAACTGTCCCAGGGACATGGGGGGTAGTAGCACTCACCATACCAGGGACCGCTGACTCCGCTCCGATACAGAACACCTCCCACCCTGAGTGGGGGTGCCGTCAGCCAGGAAGGGACGCTTGCAACACAGGGCGTTCCGCAGTTGAGACATCCCCGGCGAAGAGAAGCCCCCCGCCCACAGGGGCACCGTAGTGGCGAGGCCTGGGTGTACCAATAACCTGCACACGCTCGCTGGCAGGCTGGGACAGCGTAAGGATCTAGATTATCCAGTGCAAGGCCGAGCTTTGCTGTCGCTTGTAGTCCTCCAGAGGATTCCCCTGACTAACTAGCGATAGTGAGTGAAAAAATAAAATAAAAACATTTTTAAAGAAAATAAAAAACTGAGACAAGGCGTCAGGATACCCTAGTCCTACTCCTGAGCTAGGCAGAAAGAAACTGGAGAACAGCACGAAGTGGCTGATGGGTAATGTCTGAGGGACAGCCCCCAAGAGGTGTGTCTTGTTGTAAAGCTTTGCTTGTTAACCTTTTCACTACCTAGCCTGCTCCTGCAGAGAGGGCGCATTACCCAATGGTGAAGGAATACTGAACGGGCTGCGAATGTCAGAGGACGTAAGAGAAATAAAGTTTGTAACCAAAAGTAATGGAGAGTAAACCTATGTTGGCCCCATTATGAAGGCTGTACTTTCTTTAGACTTGCTGGGACCCAATGCTGACCACTGATGGAACCCAATGTTGACCACTGGTGACTTAGAAGTCCATTTAAACTTTTGCTAAACTGAGAATGGAAAAGAAAAGTCCCTATAGGGATCACAGCCCTTGTTACATATCCAAAATGAGGCGTAAAAGTAAAATAAAAGGTTTTCTTGGCAATTCTTCAATTGTTGTATTTATTTGAAATACCTCATATGGGTTTTATTTGTCTGTTGAGATGCAGAAACCCTGTGAGCTTATAAATTTGATTGTACTCTACTAATAGCTTTTCCTGCACCGTGCCTCTATTGCTGGCTGCATTTTTATACTGCTGCTTGTGTTTTGTTTCGTTCTTTTTATTCACTGTGAGAGTATTGAACCGATGATATGTTTTCCATCAATTTTGCAAGTATAAATAATTAAAGTTTGAGGCGCTGCTCTAAATAGAGATAGTGATTGTGCTACTTATATCAGTAAATGTGTCAAAATACAGATATCCTCCTGATTAGGTATCAACAATTTAAATGCGCAAAAAAAAATGTAAAAAAAATCAAATCAAATATTAAACAAATATTCTAAATATATAGATAGGTATCTTCTGCACCCCGTGCTTAGTTGTGCTTCAATAAATCTGTCTTGTGCGTGCTCATATGTGATATTCCTCCACCTTAATCCAAAAGGGCCACTCCCCAGATATATTTGGGCCGTCAAGACACTCACAGCTTTATATACAATACTGGCAGTGATGGTAGTAACTGCGTTTAAGTAAACGGTGTTACTTAACGCAGTAACTTTAGAGGGAAACGAGTAATCTAACTGATTACTGTTCCCCTCCTGGTAACGCCGTTCACATTATGTGGGTCGCGTTACCGCAATTACATCTACCGCCACTAAATAGCAGTAGTGTAATTCCTCCTCTCCTCTATGACCGAGGCTGGCGCTGTCCGCGGTACTGGCCAAGAGAGGAGGAGACTGAGAGAGAGTGGCAGACAGTCAGTGCGGAGTACATTGCGCCAGGCGGGCCAGGCCATGAGGAGGGCAGAGGGCGCTCAGGGCTGCCATATAATTTAATTTTATAATATATAAATATATAGTCCAGGTGGCAGGCAGTACACCACCGGTCCACCACCGCCACAGGAGTCGTCAGACAGGCACAGGCAGCTATGCCAGCCAGCAAGAAGAGTTAAGAGGCAGCACAGGCTTGTAGGACGGAGCCAGATGGACCCCAGTGTGCCTGGGCAGGCCACACACCACCACCAGCCAGCCACCACCACCACCAGCCAGCCAAGCAGCACTGCAGCAGCACAGGTACCAAAAAACAAAAACTCAGGCACAGTCAGTCAGGACAGGAGGACTCAGGACTCAGACCCCCACCACCAGTGGGCCACACCACCACCAGCCACCACCACCAGCAGTCAGCCACTCCAGGCAGCAGCAGGTACCAAAACAAAAATTACGGTTACTCACACAGTCAGGAGGACTCAGACCCCCACAGTGCGCCACACCCCCACCAGCCACCACCACCTACCCACCCTATACACCTACTGACCCCTATATACACCTACCCACCCACCCTATACACTCACTGACCCCCAAATACACCTACCCACCCACCCTATACACCCACTGACCCCTATATTCACCTACCCACCCAGCCTATACACCCACTGACCCCCAAATACACCTACCCACCCACCCTATACACGCAGGTACCACACAGGTACCACAGTGCCACTCTCAGCAAATACCACTCAGGTACCACTCAGCAAATAGCACGCATACAAGGGGCATATAAGTTATTTGACATATGTGATTTTTTTTTTTTTTAAAGTAACGCAATAGTTACTTTCCCTGGTAATTAGTTACTTTTTTACTGATGTAACTCAGGGCCGGATTTAAAGAAACTGCAGCTTCAGACATCCATGACGTGTTTCAGTTTCACCGCTTTAAAATCAATTAACTGGCGCTGCGGCGAATTGGCTAGTGAAACAGCAATAATGAATTCCGCCGTCAGCGGTATTCACTTACGATCGCGGCTTCGCAAATTCGCAAACTTATGTCTTCGTGCTTATAACAGTTTCACATAGCGATGTGGGCTAGTGGATTAGTGCACACATCATGTCTGTAATTCATCTCCCTCTGCTGTAGGTTTGAGGCTTACCATCTCCACCTAACTTTTTTTTTTCTTTTTTTGTTTATATTTCAAAAATGTAACGGATTACATCATATATATTGCTAAATAATGTTACACTCAGAACGCTTGCAAACTTACAGCATTTTAAGTGGTTTCATGATCTTGTCTGTGTGTCGAATCGATCTTATGATTGAAAGTAGCAAAGGCAAGTGACCAAACCCCTACACTACTTCAGGTCAAGATGAAACCTCCCAATTTTACCATGGTCTTCTTTCCAGATTCCATACAATGTTTAGTACTTTAGCTATATGTGCTTTTTAGCCTTAACACACTCCTTTTTTTCCACCAAACAGCTTTATTCTGCACAATAGCTAAGTGCTTTGCAACTTCACTGCAGTTAACAACGTCATGGGTTCAAATCCCAACAATCACTACACTTGGGATCTCTTTTCACTCTCATTTTTTTTAGAGTTTTTTTAAACTATCTTGAATTTGGGGGGGGGGGGGGTGGAGGGGGGGGGGTGTCCTACCCAAATTTCAAGCGCATTAATGGAACCAACACAATTTTGATTTTATGAGTGTGGTCCTAGTTTTCTCGAGATGCAATTCTTTACATATTTACCATGGTTCTTACAATTTCTTGACCAATAAACATAAGTGTCTGATATTGGACTCTCTCCATATTTCAACAACACAGACCCTCATAGTCCAACACTACATTTGCCTCACACCTCAACACAACACTGTCACATCCCTACTCTACATTACAACCCCTCACATCACCAGTACAAGCAGCATGCAAACTGCAAAGCTCCGGCCTTGGCAGCTTAATGGGCCATACACTAAGAATTTTTCAAGACTTTTTCCTGTAGACTTAACCAAACCATATAATATGAGGTCAAACCTCAACACTTTCAATTTGTATGCAATCAGGCAGGCCCTTGCACTACATAGAAAATGTCAATCTGAAGGATAAAGTCTTCTCTAAATCTTACAGTGTGTATGGCCCTTTTGTCTGTAGGCACCCACACAAAACAAAAAACACATGTTCAATTCTAAAGTCTTTATTTATTCTAGAATGACAGCATAAGGAGGGATGCAGCAAGATAATATTGTCAGTCTCCAGTCTGTGTGCCTTTACAGCGCCAGCCCAAGATCTTTGCTCCATGGCTACGGGATTCTGATGTCTTCCCCAACTTCATGCAGAGTTCAGAATCCATTCTGCACCTCTACCAGCTCATAGGGGACAGGCATGGCCAGGTTGCTGGTCAGCTTCCAAGCCACTTTGGAAGTTCCAGGGTGTTCATGTTGGTCATCGATGCTGCTTTTGGCCATGTTCCTTACCAAATATCAACTGGCCACAAAAGAAGATGAGTGGAGTCCATCAAGGTGGGTTTCTACCAGCTACAACCGCAAGCAGTACCACTCCTGGAAAAATAAAACAAAGGATTTGCGGCATGTGTGCCCGCAGGTAGAAACCCAACTTGACTTCATTCCACTCATTTTCATTCTGTGGCCAGTGGATAAAATTGGGCACTATATCGACTATGGCATTAATGACCAACATGAACACCCTTGAAACTGTGGGCTGGCTAATGCCCATGATACTTCCCGAAGTGGCTTGGAAGCTGCCACGCCCTAAAATATACAAAGTGGCCAGCAATCTGGCCATGCCGGGCACCGCATGGCCGCGCTGTGTGTCAGGGTCAATTTTGTCTGCTATGAGCTGGTAGAGGTGAAGAATAGTTCCTCGCTCGAGCCGGAATTTCCTCCTGACATCAGAATCCCGCAGCTTGTCCAAATAGATCCTTGGAGCAAAAATGCGTGGCTGGCGAGGTAAGGGCACACGGACTGGAGGTGCTGCTGGAGGTGGTGCTGCTGGAGGTGCTGCTGCTGCTGCTTCCCCACCTTCTGCTGCCTCCTGTGCTAGGGCCTCCTCAAACAAGGCACCGATGAATGCCAACATTGCACCATCTAATGCGTCTGGGATATCGTCCTCCATTTTGAATGCGCAAATTCGCAAATGCGCAGATATATATAGAAACGGCCGCTAATTATCACACCTGTGAGCCAGCTATAAAAGGAGCACATGGCCAATATGGCTGCTGGATGTTATAGATCGATATTTCTTATGTGCTAGCAAGACCCTGTGACCCACAACATACATTATCTGGAGGTAAGACAATTGTACCTCTCTCTCCCAAAAAAAAAAAAAAAAATTCTCTCTCTCTCTCTCACTCTCTCTCTCTCTCTCTCTCTCTATATATATATATATATATATATATATATATATATATATATATATATATATATATCTAGATCTGTCTGTTTGTGTGTTCTTGCTCACCGTTATTGTTTACTGAAGGAGAGAATTTGTACTTATCTTGGGTGTGCTTAAGTTGTCTATGGTGAATCCCCTCCAACCAACAATAGCTTGGGAACCCCTCAAGTGTCTTTTAATCATTAGCAGTTGGCCCCATGTGCATGTGGTTTTGACATGTGTTTTCTCATGTTTGTTAAAGGTGTGCAGTCTAGATTTGGCATCTAAACCTGCCCCCTTACCTTCCCAGCTTCCAAAGACACCATTTTAGCTTTCCTGATAACTGTAATTTATTATGTGCACGTATGTAGGTCATGCGATTTCTCATGTATGTTTAATGTTTGCAGCCTCCTTTTGCCTATAAAGGATTACACCACCCCCCCCCCCCCCCCCCCACCAAGTCTGTTTGTGCCATTAGGTAAGTGTTTGGAGGGCCTCGTGTGATTTGTGCCCATATGCGTTTTCCTATGTGTTTTTTTCCATTTCTTTGCAGCCTCTTCTGCTCTTTTGCCACCAACACCACCACCACCACCACCACCACCGTGTTTGTGCCATTAGGTAAGTGTTTGGAGGGCCTCGTGTGATTTGTGCCCATATGCGTTTTCTTATGTGTTTTTTTCCATTTCTTTGCAGCCTCTTCTGCTCTTTTGCCACCAACACCACCACCACCACCACCAACTTAATTTGATCTTTTTTTATTTATTTGTGTTAGTTTTGTTAATGATTGTTACATTGGCCAATTTGTGGGGCCATTTTTTTGTTTAATTTGAGGGTGGCACAATATGATTTATTATAGTGTTTTTTTTGGTGATGCAATTAAATTTTATGCAAAATGATTAGTTTGTGTTTGATCTTTGGTTTTTTTTGAGTGTTGGTGGCCAAGTAAGGGCCCTGGTTAATGTAGGCATTTATACACACGTGCTTCTCTATCTCCAAACATATGATTTCATTTAAATTTGGAAAACTCAATGTTCACATAATGACCCAAGAAAAGGTCTCCCTTCAAATGTAGCTTCAAAACAAGTCTCAAGGATAACATAAACCAAAGCCAACATGATAACAATTACAGACCACACCACTCGACTAAACAAATACAACACAAAAGACATTCGATGTGTACACCAAAAAGAAAACTTTGGTAAGAAAACATAAAATCTTTTTAATAACACATGTAGGTGTGTAACAACCTTAGCATAAAAAAAATATATACTTAAAATATATAATGGGCAACAATTACAAATGTAACATTTCTTTGTGTTGCAACGTGCAACATAAGTAAAAAAAAAAATTAAAAAAAAAACAAACTAATATCTTTTTAAAGGTGTCACATTCCTAACGAATGGCTCCTTAGGGTCTGGATCCACGCCACAAAGCTGTTCCAAATATATAATTCGGTCTCCGCACCACCTCATATAATCCAGGAGGACCTCGTTGGTGAGGTGGGTGTGCCCTGGGTAGAAAAAGACATGACAATTAGTTTTATGCAAAATGATCCAAACAAGGATTGTAATTAATGTGCCTCAACAAATATGCTTAGGAGTCTATTGGTTGGCTTTTATCAACACTCTGAAGCAAATATGCTAAATTGCTGTTGTAAACCTTGAACTCAAACTTTCACAGCAAATTGTTCAAAAGGTTACATAAGATGGCTTGGAATGTTAGTAGCAGTTCCACCAAAGCTAAGTAAAAGGCTTTTCTTCATGTCAACACAAGCAATCATTTAGAAGAATGTAAGGTGTTTTGTGTTCAATTGGTCAACACGATACATGTGCACACATTTATCTCTATCATCATTGGAATCTGTGGAGCGTTCTCTCTCCCTCTTACTGTCTATAGATTGAACCTGACACATAGTAGAGACTCACCCTTTGGAATTCTGAGGGACAGTTCTGGCCGGAGTAGATGTGTCTGCTCCCCTGATCTCCTTTCCGCCATCCCAGCTGTGTTAAGAGAGAAGAAAAAGATTCTCAACAAATGGACTCACGCTAACTGTAGGTTACGCAGTCATGAAAACGCTCTAACACCCACTCATTACCCCTCCACATTTCCCTGAAAGTTTTATTTAGACATTGATACGGTGGTGATGCAGATTTGTACAGTGCAAGAGTCATTCTTCTGGGTGAAGCTTGTAGCGTTAAGGATACTTACTCCCTGCTTTTGTGCTGATTGTGTTTCTCTGATGTTTTTTGTGCCTCAGCCCTGCCTGTTCTAAGTGTTGGTAACATATCATTTTTGGAGGGCTGCGGAAAACTAATCAGGTTAGACTTACCCTCTCTAGCTTTTTAAGGACAAGAGAAATCACGATCCTCCTTTTTACATGGCTCCTGTACACACCTCTAGGCACCTCTCTCCTGTTGGTTGACCCCACAGCAGGTAGCTTGCTATGGAGGCACATGAGATGAAGCCAAGCACCCTGTGCCTGTTCAGGCACTAGGCTGTGAGCCAGCCTTGCCCCCCTCTCTTCTGATGGTCTCAATGATTAGGAGTGACAGCATCAGGAGGCAATATTGGCATGCTGTCACCTCAGTTAAGGAGGAGGGGGAGTCTGTTCCAGACAAGTATTTGTGCAAAATTTTGGACAGTAAGAAAATGGTCCCAGTAAGTCTTAGGGGGAATATGCACACCTATCACTTGGAATACTAATGCATAGAATGCATTCACATAAAGAACCTGCTGCCTTTAGAACAACTTGAAGCCTGAGCGGGGACATACACAGTTAGCATTTCTTCACTTACTAAATAGACACATTACTGCAAAAGCACACAACTTACCATCAACAAGGTTTGGTTGGCCCCCAGAAGTTGATGGGATTGCCGGGTCAGGAGAAACTGCACAAAAAGAACACAAATTGTGAACTGGAATGTGGTACATTACCGAGGAAGAGTATTTATGAAAGATTGATAAACACGCATTTTCAGTGTTGACTAAATCCGGACATGAGTAATTTAACATGGCCCCCAAAAATTTCGAAGTACAAAGCACACCATTTCCAATGTAGAGAAACTAACACCAATTTAGAATAGGGTGGCTTGAGAAAGCTTAAAAATAATAACATGTCCTGTAATGCTCCCCAAAACCACCTTTCAAACATGAAGGTTAAGCAAGAGTGTTTCATGACCAACCTTACTGTCACATATAGCAAAACTGCACTTGCTTTGACTCCAACTTAGATTATCCTAGATACACATCATCCTAGCACACACAATACATGTGATAATCTAATTTTATGTACTTACAGACTAGTTCAGGGGAGCCACAAACATCATCCGGCTCCACCCCTGGAGTGGGGGAGGATGGGGGAGACCCTTCATGGGGGGATGGTGTCCCTTCATGGGGGGATGGTGTCGTATCTCCTAGAAACACAAAGACACAAATACAATCCTTGAACCAAAGCTATTTGATGAAGGCACACAGAAAGTAGTTGGGAAACATTGAAGGTAGTAGTTACAGTGGACTGGGTAAGCAGCGGCCCCTCTTCCCCAGTCCTCCACAACAAACATCCTCAATGTCAGCTGCTACATAACCCCAATGGCAAAATATATATATTACAGCCCTTATATTTCCCAGGACACATTGAACACACAAACACATGTAGAATACTTACTTCCCATTTGAGGAGAGCCCAGGTCCTCGTCATTCCCCGAAAAATTGGCCTCTTCCTCCTCCTGGGCCGGATCCACATAACTTGGCCCTGCCTGAGGCTCCTCTGTTGCTGAAGCGACATCAACCACAAAAGAAAACAAAACAAACAATCATTCCTCCAAGTTAGACCTAATACACAACACACCAGCACATCCACATTACTTACAGTGGGCCTGAGAAGGCTGAGCCTCCACATCCTCATCACTGGTTTCTAAAATAAAAGAAAAACATTATATATTATTTATGGACACAAATAGGCAGTAACCTCTCATCATGCTAGCACCATACTCAATGCCCCTACAATTCAGAACATAGAAGTGCACTTACACCAATGAGATGCATTGACCATGTTTTAAAACAGGAGGGCACCATGCAAATTAAGCGGTCGCCTAAGGCCTCGCACCTACAGGGGCCTTGCGGCCAGTGGCGGAGCACCAACATTTCAAAGGGCGCAGTCAGGGAAATCTCCCAAGTAAAAGATTGCTTTCAATCCTCGGATCTAAAATTTGCAGCAGTGTGCTGCAGTCCCTTCACTGCGTCTGCCAGGTGTCTGTTGTCCGCTGACACTTACTCCTCCTTCTCTGACTGGGGATTGGCCGTCTGATCATGTTATCCTAAGATGTTGAGGAATCGGTAGGTGTGTACCTGCACCAGTAGGAAGTGACTGGCCGGTCAACTCACTCTGCTATCATCAGTTGTTGCTCTGGGAGGAGAGCTCCGCCCTGGACCCGGAACATACAGGTAACCAGGCCCAGACTTGATATTTTGCAGGCTGGTCATAGATTTGTGGTGTCTACTATGCAAAGGGGGTGAGTAGCCCCAGGGAAGTTGGAAGAGTCTGAAAATGGTTGGTGGAGGAGGAGGAGAAGAAGGCCCTGGGTGGCTGGGGGACAAGGAGAGGGCCCCTGGGTGTTTTCTAGAGGAGGAAAGATCCCCAATGACGCCAGAGTCAATTGCCAGGGAAGAGAGTGGAGCTGAGCAAGTCCTGCCTATCTGACCTGAAAGCCAAACATGGTGTAGATGGAGCCCTTTGCCCTACACAATGACAGCACCGGAGGTGGAAGGTGAGTGGTAGCGGGTCTTTGACATTATATAGCATATGGTCTCTGTCCATTATTGGTAGTTTTGTTTGGAGTTGTTCTTTAGATGTTTAACTCTGTTGTTTTTGACCCGAGCTGTGAGGGACTGAGGTATGACAGCCCACTATGCTGAGACTTATAGTGCCCTAGAATGTTGAGGACTGAGGAATCCTTAGTCCCTAACAGAGGGCACTACAAGTCTTAGCATAGCAGGCAGTAGTTCCTCATTCCCCTACAGAGAGCAGTACAAGTCCAAGCAGGTAGCCTTCTGCAGTGGGACTTGTTGTGCCCTTGACTGTGGTGGACTGAGGAAGGGAAGTGTAAGAGGGTCTCTGTAAGCTCAGATGTATGGGGGAGCTTTGGGGACCACATAGTTCCCTTTTACACCAGAGTCCCCAGCTTCCCCCCTCAAATAATGGTTCCCAGAACTCTCCTTACATCAGAGTCTTCACATTTCCCTCTTACAGTGTAGTAAGTCTGGAGACTCCGATGTAAAGGGGGCTCTGTAAAATGTGATTAGAGATTTGACATTTCTACCATTTTTATTTTCTACTTACGATCCTCAATTTCCAGCTGCTGAAATGGCTCGCTGTCTCGGAAGGCATATTTGAGTGTGGCCGTCCTCCTCCTCCCCTTCTTCACCAAAAGCACAAGAGGGTGTCGGCCGTCCGCTTTGGCTAGAAGCAGAAGAAAAAAAAGAAACATAAAAAATACGAATGTACATAGTAGTATTAAAGGTTGTGAAGAGACACTTGATGGAGGTAGGAAAGGTAGGAGCGAGAGGGGGGGGGGGGGGTGTTGGTATTTGTGTTGTTGCATACCTAAACACATGTCCACCTACCCAAAAAATTGTAACCTATCTGGTCACATGTAATGTATATTTTTACTTACCGGAGATTTGCTCCACAGCCTTTAGCAGGAGCCTGGGTGAGCGCCTTTTGGCATCACTCCAGGCCCGCTGCAGATCCACCACCCGAGCCTGGAACATGAATCTCTGCCGCAGCCTCATCCGGACACGACACATCATCTTGTGCTTTTGGTGAAGATGCGTATTAACTTTATCATACCCCCAGAGGAGGAGGAGCTGTGGAAAGAGCAGTGTATGTTTGAGTCCAAGTATGTCCAAAATAGTACAGTCTTCAAATAACATGCTAGGTCGTCTTTGAGATATTGTAGAACAAAGAATTCCATTTCTGGTGATACATATACATCGATGTCCAAATCTACCTCCATGACATAGGTTGCCCCACACTGGTGATTTCCTCTACATGATATAGCCATTTTCTCAATTGGCCTTTCATGACACAACCAGGGCCACCATCAGGGGGGGACAGGCAGTCACTGTATTTACAACCTTATTGCTGTCCATTTAGCAGGGTGCAAGTAACTTTACACACATGTAGCATAGGTATCAACTTTTGTCACCATGTTAAAAGGACAGCAGTATGGGTAGCATTACAGTGACTGTTATTAGTCCAGGCTCACTCAACTAGCCAATGCTTGGTTTTTGTGTCACCAGGACAGGAAGTGAGGGAATCTCCCGGTGGGGATATAGCCAGCAATTCTTTCCTTTTATATATACTATGGACATTATAAGGCAACAATTGCAAGCTATTTCCCCACAGTGATATTCCCCTCACTTCCTGTCTTGGTGACACTAAGACAGGAAGTGAGGGGAAATCTCATGCAATGATATCACCCTATTAGAAATTGGAGTTCCGTCTAAAAAGTATACATAAAGTAAGCACTTGGTTTCCAAAGTGGCAAAATTATGGAGGAGTTAAAACCCCATAGTGTGATCGGGGAATCTGACGCTGTGCTCCTACACTCCTCAATGTGTCTGTTCATTATGCTGTGCTGAATTATCCTGGATTCGCAATTCCTGCAAGAGTTGCACATGGTATGTGGGAGATGCGAATTTAAGGTGGCATAATTATCCACACAATCACACATAATCCTTTTTAAAGGTCCCCAGCAGAATTTGATGGCATAGTGGTTCACAGCATTGCCATCAGATTCCAGTTAGATCTGTAAATTAACAAAGCAATGGGATCTGGGGGTGTATTTAACTTGCAATGGACACCCCCATTCATTATCATATGGCAGTGTGAGATGGGTGTGTTGGGAATGTGATCCATTAAGACAAGTGATTATACACTCATGTGTTTCGTTTAGAGGTGATTTGTTCAAGGCAATCCTTTGAAGACATGACCATTCCAGATTTTTGTGATCACTGATTCCATCTCAGGTGAACCAATTAGCTGCTGTGTGCAGATCCAGCTTATGATGGTAAGAGTGTCAGACAAGACAAACGGTGCAGAGCTTGCAGTGTGTATGTATGTTTTTAAGGCAATCATTTTTGGCATAATTTATTTAGGGAATATAATGTTTGTAATCTTGCATATATGAAAAGGGGCAATCCATTTGTCTTTATGTAGACAGATTCCAAAGCGTCATGGCAATCTGTCAGAGATAATTGTGTTTCATTTTGTGTAAAAGTAGAAAGCAAGCAAATCTATCTATATACAGGCATACCCCCCTTTAAGTACACAATGGGACCAGGGCATGTATGTAAAACGAAAATGTACTTAAAGTGAAGCAATCCCTTTTTTGTTTTCTCAATGCATGTAAATACACCAGCTCCCTAGGAAATTTTGTGCACCTTGACATTGCCTTGCTCCCAAACCATGTGGGAGCATGTTAAGGGGATCCAGGACTATGACATGATAGATTACCTAGGCAAGCTGGCCAGCAACAAAAAGGATATGTTGCAGTCCTGGGTACCCTCTCGGTGCTCCCTAAGTTTGTTATCCCTGTCACTTATGGTTTGTGAGCAGTGTCATGCCAAGCCGTGTCCTTACTCACGAGTGTATGTAAAGTGAATATATATATATATATATTTTTTTTTATTTATATATATATATATATATATATATATATATATATATATATATATATATATATATATATATATATATATATATATATATATATATAAAAGCTAAATATATAAATAAATAAAAAAAAAAAAAATATATCTCTATATCTAAAAAAAAAATAAAAATTATATATATATATATATATAAATATAAAAATAAATCGATTTTTAGATATATATATATATATATATATACACAGTAGGGAACAGGTTCACATCTAGGAACTTTCTATAACAGGAAGCTTCTATCTCACGTCTAATAGGCAGAAAGTGCATGCGCAGATCTGCAGACCAAAAGTTAACTGCACACCCGCTAGATAAGCGACACCCCCCCAGCCACCATCCCCCCCATCTCGCACATTCACCCCCCCCCCTTACCTTACAGATAAATGCCACAATCTCATGTGTAAAGAGCGCAGGAGCCATGATCACCCAAGTTGCCGAACTAACTGAACTGTTTCCGGAAACGGGTGCAGCCAAAAATAGTTTTGTTTCCGGTTGCATTTACAAATGTGATATCGCAGTTTTTTTATATTAGCGAATTCGCCAAAAATAGTCACCTTACACAACCATTAAGCATATCTAACAAATAGACAAAAACATACATTTGTGGCCACCAGAAAACTTTATTTAGACACATGAAGATATTTTGAAAAAAACATTTGATACATGCTCTTTATTACAAAGACAATACACAGCTCAAACATTTCACATGATATATTTTTGGCACAGTCTCCACAGTATACCATTGAAGCCACAGAATTGAATATTTTAAAGCAAAACACACTTTGTACAACTTTTCTAGCATATACATCAACAAAGAGCACATAATCTGAAGATACATGTGCAGATTGACAGAACAATACACAATTATGTTAACACCAAAAAATACTTACAGAGAGAGAGAGTCAAGTGCGCTATGTGTCTTTGAACATAACAGACAACACAGCAAAATCCCACCTCCATAAATAACAAAGGCCCCCAAATTTTAACCATAAAGCATGTGACACACAATATATTTGACCTCTTCCTAGGCCAAATCTTTACTCCAGTCTGAGTGACCGATATATAATCAAGGGAAAGACACACCCAGTAATGGTTACTCCCAGGCAAAAATTTAACTGTGTGTGTCCTGTGTGTTTTGGAGCATGCTCAGTTGGCAAAAAAAGGGAAATAGAAATGTGAATTGAGAAAATTCTCTCTTCAAGTTTGCTAGTCATTATTTAGAAGGTTTAGATACAGGAATACATACAATTACATGAGAAAGCGATATATATATTTAGGGAAACAATTGAAACACCCCTTTTTGGATTTGGCAGTTGAGATTGTGAAAATTGAACAGATATGTAAGCCAACAATCTGACTCATCACTCATGAACATCCCTAATCTTGGCGTGGCAATTATATCAGGCGTTCTTATGGGCGTTTTTTCTGGCGTTTTCCCAGGCGTTTTGACATGCATTTTTTGGCAAGGCATTTTTATAGGAAATAACGTTAATAAGCCCCAAAAACAGACCACAACACCTACATGTGAACGTAGCGCGTTTGGTGGCGTTTGGGGGGGATTTGTACAGCTCAAGGATCAACTCCCAAAACAGCCAAAAAGTCCAATCCTATTAAGTTCAATGGCCCCTGTTCCCATGTGAGCATTTTGACAGCATGAGAAAAACACCCAACGCTCACAAGTGGACATGAGCTTGTTTAATGGCAGCAAGGACTGAGAAATAGCACAATCATTAGGGAGTCTGCCTTCCTGCTGTAGGTTTGTAAGTTCGAATCCAGAAGGAGCCCTCTGTATGGGCAACACTTGGAGGTCTCCAAAACTCCAAATGTTTACATCAATAATTTTGCTCATGTTTGAAAAAGGCATGTGTATCAGTAAACTTTTAATCTAAAGACCTGAACAAAATACAAAAGATGCCACATAAGTGAATATGTAGCAATATTGCGAGTGAGCTAAAGCTATATTTGTTTGTTGGGCATACTTTGCTAATTAGCCAAGTATGGGGATATATATATACCTTCAGTTACATGGGTAGTCAAATGCTGACACTTGGCCATACCCATATGGAAGAAAATGTTGTTATATTTTAGAAAAACATTCTTTGTAAACACATAGAATATTGGCAAAATTGTGACATTTCCTTTATATTTGTGAAATGCTAATAATCTTTATTTGAAATATGTTTTACATCTTTTTTTGTTCTATATGACTACCCATTCCCCAATGTAATATTTGGTTGGATAATTTAGATAATGTGGAGGTTTTATATAAACACTGTAGATTTCACTGTTATTATTTGTAAGTTAGCAGGAAAGGTGTATGGAACGTGATGGTGTTTACTAAGGGATCCCCTGTTAGAAGTGTGCATGTTTTTCCAATCCGCCGGTTTTTTCCTTTTTCTATGGGCGAGCCAGCGGATTTTCTATCGGTATTCAAAGAAGAAATTGGCCAAAATCGCTCAAAATTTTTTGAGCCTATTTGGCGTTGCGCATGCGCACATTTGCGTGTTCGCAGCTCGGGGCTGGAGGAGCTTTTTTACCTTTTTACACTTTTGCAGATATCTCTCTTTCTAAGTCAGTTTTTGAGATGTTTTAAAAGCTAGTCATCTCCAAATTCTTCTCCACACCTTCCACAGTGATTTGGGATTTTTGGGGGTACAGGGGAAAATTTGGCAAAACATTAGTCGAGCTTTTAGCTGGCGTGTTTTTAAGTCCCGCTCTAACCTTGTAGCATCTTAACAAATCTCACAGTTGGCGTTATTTTCCGCCCGCCGTTCTTTGAATACCAATTTCAGACTTAAAAATTCGCCGGTTCGCAAAATCCCGCCGAAACGCCAATTCGCCGTACTATGAATCAGGCCCAATGTAACAATTAATACAAAATACTAAATGAAAACATCATGTGTAAATGCAGAGACACTGAGAATTGCGGAGGAAAGAGGGAAAAAAAGAGAAACAAGAAAAAAGGAAATATTGAAAGATCGATCATAAGCAGTGTAGATAATCTAGACAGAAATTCATCCTAAAAGAGAGACACTATTAAGTGACCAAGAAATACAGCAACGTTACCTGGCAAGACATGTACATGCATACATATATGAATATGTCGCTGAAAACAACATATATATATTAAATTCATAATGTACAAGCATAAACATGAGGTGACAAGGCAAACAAAATAAACAATTGCACACATATCATCTAGAGCAGGGGTAATGAATTAAAATTCAAGGAGGTCCGGTCGCCAAAATTTTCTTTGGGCCGAGGTCCGAATCTGAAGTCTGTGCTATGACTCAGAAAGATGGGCAAAACAAACACGTGTCCATCAGCGTTGCTCCTAACATAAAATATGCCCATTAGAGTGCCCCTTAACATAAAATGTGTCCATCAGCGTGACCCTTAATATAAAATAAGGGGCACTCTCATGGGCACATTTTATGTTAGGGGGCACTCTAATGGGCACATTTTGTTAGGGGGACACCTGTTCTGGTGACAACTGCTTAAGAGGGCATATCCAGAGATCTTCTCTTAGTTTTTGTTGTCTCCCTGGAAGGTAAATCTGCCATAACAAAAAACAAGGGGCTTAACCATGCTATGCTCTATCCAAACCGTAAAACAAAGTTTTGGCTTTACATGCACCTCCTAGTAAATTGATCACAAACCAAAATTATCCAACTCTGCTCCAGGTCTCCTCTTCACCCCTATGCTCACCTGGACTGTGTTGTAGGGCTACCTAATACAAGGTCTTCAAGAAATTAGCAGCAGAAACCAGATGCTCCTTTGTTCTTCTCCAGATGGTGATGGAAGACATTCCTATTTTTTAACATTATCTTAAAAGTGTTCCAGCAGCCATGTTGTGATAGGGGAACACCTTAGGATGCTTAAATCAGATATGTCCTCAGCTGCCACACCTTTTCTCCTTGGCTTGATGGTACCAGGACACATGGCATACTCCCCTTCTTAACTTGATTCTTCCTTTTTGGTATATTTCTTTATTTCTCCACTCCAGGACCTTCCATCATCCCACTGCTCATATGTCTTCTTCTTTACCTTCTTTATTTTGAGCTTGCTGCAGGCTACTCTAGTGCTCTAAACTGTGTCTGTTACAGATAATGTTTTTTCTTAAAAATTACGGTGTAAAACTTGCACAATTTGATCATATAGTCCAAAGCATTGCAATATAACTGCATGGAATGCCTTAGACAGAATATTTGATCTGCATGAATCCACTACCATCTTGCAGAGAACAAAAAAGGTATTGGACTGTGGTCTAGAACAGTATTTTCCATTGTAGACAGGTGTAGTCTATTTTCTCCACTGCAGGTGGCGCTTAACTGCAGAGCCAATGCAGGAGAAGGGGAGATCAAGAGGAATATGGCTCCTTTATGGTTTCCTGGGTCACTGAGGCAGAGTCTTGTTGACCCTGCCGGCCATTTTGGGTCAGGCAGAGTCTTTTTAAGACCCTGGTCCCTGAGTTTGGTGCGCATTTTGCTTGTGGACAGTGTAGGGATAGGTTACCCATCTCTCAGGGACAGTATTAGCCATAGGGAAAGTTTCCAGTCGAGTAGGGAATGTCTAGGGCTCAGACAGCCAGGCAGCATTCCACCCCTCAAGACAGATGCTGTCAGCTTGGCTTAGACCTACCCTGCTACACACTGTGGTATCCGTGAGTGTTCCCAGTTGGGCTGCCTTCCCCTGGGTTTAGTGAACGTTTTACTGTATTTCAATACAAGTTCTGCAATTACGCCTGGACTTAGCGAGTGCTACTGCCGCCGCACCATGCTGCACCCACCCTCAAGTGTCCTGGGAACACAGGACCCAGTTTGCCCCGGATCAGGGTCTGGAGTTGCCATTGGGTGTATGAGCCTGCTGCCAGTACCATAATGACCTGTTGCACTCTAGGGACTCTAGGGCCAGCCCTCTTGCACCAAAGCAATTAATGACACTGATCCAGAGCAGGCAGAATGCATAGCTGCTTTGCCCCTGCAGCCACAAGGAAGGGCTTTGATGTGAAGAGGGGACTGTGTGATTGAGGAATCTGCAATGGACAACTGATCGGTGTCTGGATCGGGGTCTGGAGTTGCCATTGGGTGTATGAGCCTGCTGCCAGTACCATAATGACCTGTGGCACTCTAGGGACTCTAGGGCCAGCCCTCTTGCACCAAAGCAATTCATGACACTGATCCAGAGCAGGAAGAATGCGTATCTGCTTTGCCCCTGCAGCCACAAGGAAGGGCTTTGATGTGAAGAGGGGGCTGTGTGTTTGCGGGATCTGCAATGGACAACTGATCGGTGTCTGGATCGGGGTCTGGAGTTGCCATTGGGTGTATAAGCCTGCTGCCAATACTATAATGACTAGTGGTACTCTAGGGACTCTAGGGCCAGCCCTCTTGCACCATAGCAATGCATGACACTGATCCAGAGCAGGCAGAATGCATAGCTGCTTTGCCCATGCAGCCATAAGGAAGAGCTTTTATGTGAAGAGGGGACTATGTGATTTAAGGGATCTGCGATGGACAACTGTGATTGGGGGGTGGGGGGTTTCAGTGATGGGGGAAGTCTGTGATTGGGAAACTCTCATATAATGAGAGGAATTGGTGATGGGCTAACCCTGTGGGAGACTGATGTGATGGGGAGACTGGTTTGATGGGAGGACTCTGTCATGGGGGTGATGGGATGGAATACTGTCGGATAAAAGTGGGCCTTTGATGTGAAGAGGTGACTTTGATGGGGAACCTCTCATGTGATGGGAGGTCCTCTGGTGTGAACTGAGGCTTCTGATGTGATGGGGGACCGCCGATATTAAGTTTCCCATTAATAAGTAACATTTACGTTTTTTTTTATAAATTTAGACTGAGGTGCCTCAAGTTTTTTTATTCTGTTATAAGGCAAGAAATAGTTGGCCTAGAGCTCAATCGAGGTTGGCAGGAGGTTAGTGAGGGTGGGGGGGACATGCAGTAGATGGCTAACAAAGCTAGCAGGTAAAAGGGTCCAGGGGGCCTGAGGCATAATTGGTTTTGCCACTACCCAGTCAAGAACAGAAGGTATGTCTGCCTCCCCATAGATGTGACCCTTCTCTCCTTTACAACTTATATTGTCTTTCTCAGATCACAGTCAGAAAAAAAAATAGCATATACACACAACCTAACATTTTTTGCAGATTTTTATCCCAAAGTTCTAGTTTCAATCATTAGCACAGCCAATAAAAACACTTTAATTTTCATCCGGTAGTTTTGTCCTACATTTCCACTTTCCGAAATCTAATTACTGCATGTGCTAATTGTTGTTTTTATTTTCCTCTTTTATTTTTTCTCACTAGTCAGTTCTCGAAACAAAGAGGCCCGTTTCATTCCGCGCCAATTAATTCCAGTAATAATTGTGAAGAAATATTTTCTCATTATTGCTGTTTGCTGCAGTCAGCCTTTGTCTTCTCCTGGAGAAGGGATTAGTCACCGATACTTTCACTTTCTCTCCACCCCCCCACTTCCTTGATCATCACGGTAAAGAAGTCAAAGGCTGACATCACCCTGGTTAATGCCAGCAGATCATCTTCTGTGCCTGGGGAGCGACTTTATTACCGGAAGAAAAGGCGCGATAAGAAGAGGGTTACGTTGAGTCATTCAAAATGATGGAGCTGAGTGATAGATTTCACACCACAAATAAAAAAAACCTGACACACAGGGAATTATAATGTAGTAGAGAAAAAAATGCAGATAGTGGATATTCTCGAATCTTTCAGATCTCCTGCTAATTGGGGGAACACAATCTTCCTTTTTTTACCCTCAGAGCCGGTTCACACTAATCCGACTCAAAGTCGCCCCGACTTCGGGCGACTTTGAAGTCGCCCGTGCAGCGCGGCTTGCAAACGACTTCTCATAATAGAAGTCAATGCAAGTCGCTCCGACTTCGCCAAAAAATAGCGCAGGAACCTTTTTCTAAGTCGGAGCGACTTGAGTCGCTCTGATTAGAACGGTTCCATTGCACAGCATTGGGAGCTACTTGTCAGGCGACCAAGTCACCTGACAAGTCAGAGTAGTGTGAACCGGCTCTTATACTTTATTTGTAAAGAAAAGTGCGAAAGGAGGTCAGGTCATTTCTCTGCCAACATGTTGCAAAAAAGTACACAGGTTGGGGTAGGATGGTTACTCAATGATTTCTCACCCAAAAGATTGGAGAAAAGTACATGGGAAGGGGTTGGGATCTTCCTCAAGGATTTCTCACCCAACACATTGGAGAAAAGTAAACGTGAAGGGGTTAGGGTCATTCCTCAAGGATTTCTTACCCAACATGATGGAAAAAAAAGTATACAGAGAAGGGGTAGGATCATTCCTCAAGGATTTCTCACCCAATACATTGGAGAAAAGTATATGAGAAGGGGGTTGGGTCATTCCTCAAGGGTTTCTCACCCAACATGATGGAAAAAAGTATACAGAGAAGGGGCAGGATCGTTCCTCAAGGGTTTCTCACCCAATACATTGGATAAAAGTACAAGCGAAGGGCGTCGGGTCATTCCTCAAGGATTTCTCACCCAACATATTGGAGAAAAGTAAACATGAAGGTGGTAGGGTCATTCCTCAAGGATTTCTTACCCAAAATGATGGAGAAAAGTATACAGGAAGGGGGTAGGCTCATTCCTCAAGGGTTTCTCACCCAACACAGTTGAGAAAAGTCAATGGGAAGGGGGTAGGGTCATTCCTCAAGAATTTCTCATCCAAAATGTTGTAGAGAAGTACACAGGAAGGGAATAGGATCGTTCCTCAAGGGTTTCTCACCCAATACACTGGAGGAAAGTACATGGGAAGGGGGTTGAGTCATTCCTCAAGGATTTCTCACCCAACATACTGGAGAAAAGTACACGTGAAGGGGGTAGGCTCATTTCTCAAGGGTTTCTCACCCAATACATTGGAGAAAAGTACAAGCGAAGGGCGTCGGGTCATTCCTCAAGGATTTCTCACCCAACATATTGGAGAAAAGTAAACATGAAGGTGGTAGGGTCATTCCTCAAGGATTTCTTACCCAAAATGATGGAGAAAAGTATACAGGAAAGCGGTAGGCTCATTCATCAAGGGTTTTTTACTCAACACAGTTGAGAAAAGTAAATGGGAAGGGGGTAGGGTCATTCCTCAAGAATTTCTCATCCAACATGTTGTAGAGAAGTACACAGGAAGGGGGTAGGATCGTTCCTCAAGGGTTTCTCACCCAATACACTGGAGGAAAGTACATGGGAAGGGGGGTTGGGTCATTCCTCAAGGATTTCTCACCCAACATATTGGAGAAAAGTACACATGAAGGGGGTAGGCTCATTCCTCAATGGTTTCTCACGCAACACAGTTGAGAAAAATATACAAGAAGGGGGTAGGATCATTGCTGAATGTTTTCTCACCCAACGCAGTAGAGAAAAGTACACAGGAAGGGGGTAGTATCATTCCCCAAGCATTTCTCACCCAACATGTTGGAGAGAAGTACACAGGAAGGAGGTAGGATCGTTCCTCAAGGGTTTCTCACGCACTAAATTAGACATAGGTGTTGGTGAGCCCGTGGGTGGCTCAATGTATGCCCTTCAACATCAGAGGATTCCTTCTAGAGAGCCAAAAATGCCCTTTTAGACATTGGACTTTTTCAGAGCCTCTGGTGCTTTGTAGAAGTTGGTGATGACTTTGTGCAAATAATATGCCCCACTGATTTTTGTAAAACCCTCCTGCCAAGGGTGAAAAACATAACCAAAAATCTTTATACATCATATTGACAAGGGAAAGTAAAAGCTGAAGTTTAGGTATGACAATTTTTAAACAGTTAAATTTGCCCAGCTTGGATCAATGTAAGTATGTATGTGCCATACCTGCGGAATCCCCGTGGAATTTTGAAATCACTTGTAGTAGTCACCACTACTAATATGATCTCCAATTAATTCCGGGTCCCATGCCAAGTGGCTGCCCTGCTGCATTGTAAACACAGAAGGTTGGCTGCTGGGCATGAGCGCCATTCAGGGAACACTTTTTCTCAATGAATGCCATCAGATCATCTTCATTTTTCTCACTAGTCAGTTCTCGAAACAAAGAGGCACGTTGATCATCTTGAAATAAAAAAAATGACACACAGAGAATTATTATGTAGTAGAGATATGAAAATGCAGATAGTGGATATCCTCAAATCTTTCCAGATTGGGGGAACACAACCATCCTTTTTTACCCTCACACTTGTTTGTATTATTTATATTTATACTTTGTTACTTTTTGTAAAGAAAAGTACAAAAAAAGTACATGTGTAGCAGAATTCACAGCCATTGTGCTGGATGTGGATCCACCTGGGTTACCGCTAACAACAACAGCACATTTAAGTATGTTCTCCAAGCATAAGCACTGAGACAATGACCAGTCCAGTATCTTTGGGTTTTTATATTTATTGAGAACTTGGATAGGTGAAGGGATGAGTGGGATACTCCGTTGGCTCAACTATGCACAATTTGCTAGGAACAACTGAAACATGCTGGTTGGCGCTGACTTGACACTGGCTTGGTGCCGGTCAACACCGGTTAACGCTGGCCTGCTGCCTACTAACTCTGAACTGACTTCCAATCACCTCCTTGTAACTCAAAGTCCTTGTTGAAGCTCCCTTTAGCGCTCCTTGCGGAGGTAGCTACTTTATCACTGCTGCACTGCTGAACACTTATACGCTTCAGGGCCCGCACCGGCACCCTCTCTCACACACTTATCTTCAGGGCTTAGACACTGGCACCCCCTTTTCTAAGCTTCCTCCTGGTTAGCTGGCTCCCGGATCCCTCTGACCTTCTGGAGTGGTCCCCTATCCTAGGCAGACCCCTGGGCAGTTTACAGTACTCACGGCACTGCTTTCCTGGAAACCTCT
Source organism: Pelophylax lessonae (assembly GCF_965119305.1). Lineage (NCBI taxonomy): Eukaryota > Metazoa > Chordata > Amphibia > Anura > Ranidae > Pelophylax > Pelophylax lessonae. The sequence continues at coordinate 24,771,568 of NC_138769.1, forward strand.
GCCCAGCATCTCCACTCGGTCCACAGCACACTGGATCCCTCTCTGCAGCTCAGCTCAACCTTCCGTCCTCTAGGACGACTGCCCAGGACACTTTCCTCATGCTGACAGGAGGAGAGACAGCCGTCACCCACCTCCTGGGACTCTTCTTCCCGCCAAAGACGCTCTGTCATGTGCTCCCCTCAGACTTATACCCCATCCCAGGATGCATTGTGGCATAATCTGCCCTCTGGGATAGATACAAGCCCTGGTGAGCTATTGGTCAGGTTTCCTCCACTGTCCAATAAGAGCCCTCATTGGACATAGTGGGGAGACTCCCCAAGCTCAACAGGCACACCTGGAGAACACATGACAGCCTAGCTGAACAATCAGGCCCCCCTGATAAGCAGAAAGGGCCTCCCCTATGGTTTTCCTACCTAGGAGGGTGCTACACATGGAAAGGGGGTAGGGTCATTTATTCCCAACACGTTGGTAAAAAGTACACAGGATCGTTTTTCAAGGGTTTCTTACCCAACAGATTGGAGAAAAGTATACAGGAAGAGGGTAGGATTGTTTCTCAAGGGTTTCTCACCCAACACATGGGAGAAAAGTACACAGGAAGGGGTCGGTCATTCCTCAAGGGTTTCTCAACCAAGACATTGGTGAGAAGTACACAGGTTGGGGGTAAGATCATTCTTCAAGGGTTTCTTACCCAAAGGATTGGAGAAAAGTACATAGAAAGGGGGTAGTATCATTCCTTAAGGATTTCTCACCCAGCACACTGGAGAAAAGTATACAGGAAGGGGGTAGGGTCGTTTCTTAACCACTTGCCGACCGCCGCAAGTACATGTACTGCGGCGGTCAGCCCCTCACAGGCAAAGTGACGTATGGGACTAACCCCGCGAATGTGCCCGGCGGACCCCGGTGTCCGCCGGGCACTTGCGATCGTCCGTTAGAGCGGGAGAAAGGCAGGCGGCTGATGTAAACAAGCAGCCTGTCATTCTCCCCTGTGTAAGAACAGTGATCATAAGGTTCTACTATGTAGGACCGTTGATCACTGTTCCTACACCTCAAGCCACAGCCAATCACAGTTGGAATCACGCCCCTAGGGACACACACAACCCCTCCCTCTCAAAAAAAATTAACCCCTTCACTGCCAGTGTCATTTTTACAGTAACAGTGCATATGTATAGCACTGATTACTGTAGTAATGTCACTGGTAACCCCAAAAGTGTCAAAAATGTCAGTCAAGGGTCCGATCTGTCCGCCGAAATGTCGCAGTCCCGCAAAAAAAATCGCAGATCGCCGTCATTATGCATTAAAAAAAAACAACAAAAATTACAAAAATCTTTCCCTTAGTTAGTAAACGCAATAACTTTTGCGCAAACCAACCAAAATACACTTTTTGCGATTTGTTTTACCAAAAATATGTAGCATAAAACAAATTGGCCTAAAATGTTAAAAAATGTTGATTTTTACATTTTTTTTTGGGAATTTCATATAAAAAAATGTGAAAAATATTGTTATTTTTGCAAAATTTACGCTCTTTTTTTGTTTATAGTGCATGATCAAAAAATCGCACAGGTGATCAAATACCACCAAAAGAAAGCTCTGTTTGTGGGAAAAAAGGACGTCAAATTCATTTAGGAACAGCGTCGCACAATCGCGCAATCGTCCGTTAAAGTCACGCAGTGCCGAATCGCAAAATAGGCCCTGGTCAGGAAGGGGGTAAAATCTTCCGGGGCTTAAGTGGTTAAGGGTTTCTCGCCCATCACATGGGAGAAAAGTACACTGGAATGGTGTAGGGTCATTCCTCAAGGGTTTCCCACCTAACACATTGAAGAGAAGTACACAGGTTGGGGTAGGATTGTTCCTCAAGGGTTTTCACCAACATGATGGAGAAAGGTACACAGGAAGGGGGGAGTATTGTTCCTCGTGGGTTTCTCACTGAACACTTGGGGAAAAGTACAAGGAAATGGGGTAGGGTCTTTCCTCAAGGGTTTCTCAACTACCAAATTGGGCAGATGGGTTGGTGAGCCCGTGGCACAATGGGGTTGATTAATGGGGTTGATTAAGTAAAGGCAAATAGACTGTGCGCTATACATGTGCAGTTGCTCCAGAGCTTGGTAAATGTGGTAAAGCTTGACTTTACAAAGAATACCCAATCACATGCAAGGAATAAATAAAAAAAAAAAAAACTGCATTGTTGCTTGCACATGATTGGATGATGGAAGTCAGCAGAGCTCCCCTCATTTACTAAGCTCTGGCGCAACTGCATTTGCAAAGTGCTCAGTCTGTTTTAGACATGTGCAGGACAAAAAAAGTGTTTTATTTAGTTTCGGTTCAATTCGTTATTTGCATAAATTCATTTAGTTACATTAATTTAATTTGTTTAATTCATTTTCGGAATTAGTTTATTTTTTTTCATATTCAAATCCATTCTAATTTTCCAAATTCTAATAGTTTTTCAAATTCAAATTCGAAAAGTTTTCAAATTCAAATTCGAAAAGTTTTCAAATTCAAATTCGAAAAGTTTTCAAATTCGAAACATTTTCAAATTCACAAAGTTTTCAAATTTAAAAAGTTTTGTTTAAAAATTTCCAAAGACAATAAAATAGAAAAGAAGATAAAGGAATAGAATAGAAAAAAATATAATGGACTAGAAAAAATTATATCAGGAAATAAAAAAGAGTAGAATATAATCGACTAAAACAGAACAAAATGGAATAGAAAAGAAAATAACAGAATAGAATAAAAAAGAATAGAATAGAATAGAAAAAATATAATCATCTTCTGAAATTCGAAAAGAAAAGAATAGAATACAAAAGAATAAAATTAACAAAAACAATATAATAGAATAGAATAGAAAGAATATAACAATTTCACAACATTCAAATAGAATCAATTCAAATTTGAATAGAATGGAAAATAATAGATTAGAATAGAAAATAACAGAATGGTATAGAAAAAACAACAGAATAGAACAGAAAAGAAAGAATATAGCCATCTTCATAGTCTAATCTATTATTTTCTTTTTAATTTAATTTTTGGAATTAAAATTGGAATTGATTCTATTTGGATTTGGAACATGGTTATATTCTTTCTATTCTATTCCATTCTATTCTATTCTATTATTATTAATTTTTTTTTTTAAAGCCCGTGGTGTGTGAAACACACTCAAAAGACTTACACCCGGTGCATAAAAAATTGCACACACGCAAACGTGAGACACACAAAAAGTGCACAAGGCTTACACATGGCCCTCCTCCGAAGAGGAAGGGCCCTGACCCTGATCCCCCGGGGCGCGAAGCTCCTGACAGGGACTGAGGTACTCACTTTGGTCCACCCAGCCGAAGCCGGGCAGACCCCATTCTTCAGGGGGACTGCCGAAACAGCCCACCCTGAGTACTAGGTGGGGCTCCCCCGAAGGGAGACCCCATGAGAGAGGGCGAACTAAGCCAGAAGGCCATATCCACCCCCTCCCAAGACTTTCAGGGCAGGCCCGAGGTCCTACGCCATACTCATCGTGCAAGTGCTCAACCAAAAAAAGGGACAAATGTGGACACACAACAAAGAATAAAGAGTGGGGAAAGGGGAAGTGGAGAAGTGCTGGGTAGTGCCAAAGTGCAGGACCTTGGCAGGCCCCCTGGCCAGGAATAAAAAATTCCTCTGGTGCTGGCCAAAAGGCCCGCCCCAAGAGCCAGGTGCTGAAAAAGTGTGATGGTGCAGTGACCAAGGTGCCACAAAAACTCAGGTGAGCTGCCCCTCACCAGTGAAATTGAGGCACCCCTGGGCTGCCACCCCAAGGGCAAGTACACCACACCATCTCTATTTTTTTTATTCTATTCTATTATTTTCTATTATATTCTATTCTATTATTTTTATTCAAATTAATTTTATTCAAAATTCGAATTCGGAAGATGGTTATATTAGTTCTATTCTATTATATTCTAGTCTGTTTTTTTTTTCTATACTGTTCTGTTATTTTCTATTCTATTCTAATCTTTTCTATTCAAATTCTAATTGACTTTGTTTGAATTTTGGGAAATGCTTTTAATTCTATTCTATTCTATTGTTTTTTTTAATTATATTCTTTTCTAGTCTATTATAGTCTATTCTATTCTTTTTTTCTAGTCCATTATTTTCAATTCTATTCTTTTCTTATGTATTTGAATTCAGATTTATTCTATTTGAAATTTGAATTTCAGAAGATGGTTATAAATTATTTATATTTTATTCTTTTCTTTTTTTTCTATTCAATTCCTTTACTTTCTATTCTATTTTATTCTCTTTGGAGACTGGAAAACCACATTAAAACTATACGTATTAGAAAACTTTTCGAATTCGAAAACTATTTGAATTCGAAAACGATTTGAAATTGATTCGAAAACTATTCAAATCCATTTGAATTTCGTTTCGATTTTTTTTCGTTATTTTTCGGATTCGTTTAAATTCGGTACTATTGTAATGGAAATTAAAAATTCGTCCGAATTTCAATTCGGAATGAAACAAACTGCACATGTGCAGTCTGTTGGCTTTTAGTAAATGAAATCCCATAGTTACATAGTTAGGTTAAAAAAAAAGACTAAAGTCTATGAAGTTCAACCAATAGAAAAAAATGGATACATACAGTAAATAAATAGAACACCTGTATATACAGAGCCCTATACACAGTTTATCCAGAGGAAGACATATAGTATCATTAACGAGGTATTATATTTGTACATACCACCTACCAGCAAGAGGGTCGCTGGTTCAAATCCCAACTAATACACTACCTGCCTGGAGTTTGCATGTTCTCCCTGTGCCTGCATGGGTTTCCTCTGGGTACTCCGGTTTCCTCCCACACTCCAAAGACATGCTGGTAGGTTAATTGGATCCTGTATAAAAAAAATTGGCCCTACTGTGTATGTATGCGAGTCAGGGACCTTAGATTGTAAGCTCCTAGAGGGCAGGGACTGATGTGAATGTACAATGTATATGTAAAGCGCTGCGTAAATTGACAGCGCTATATAAGTACCTGAAATAATAATAATACCAGAGACAATTATAATATAGCTGGTAACACTGGAATCTGGCAGCATACAGCGCAATATTCCACATTCACCACTTTTTCGCAGACGTGGCCTCGTTGTTCCGGCTCTCGCCGCGAGACGAGCGGCTGGTAAATGTCAGTTGGCACTCACTGCGTCTTTCAGCCACTCTCCTCTCACTGCTGGTGACTGATAAGAGCCATCAGTAGTTCTGAAAGTGACAGATGTCACCGTGGGAGTAGATAGCAGCACAAGGGTTGCAATAACATTTATCATAGAGCAGACAGAGCGATGCGAGAGCTACAGTAGTGATACAACAGAGGAAAACAAAAGCTCCAGGAATACGACAGATTGGCACGGGAGAGGCAGCCAGCAGGGGGCAGTGTGGCTACGACGGCACATAATGTTCCATACATACATTTGGCAGCCCTCTGGGTGTTAGGGAACCACAAGTCCCAGCATGCCAATGTATACAGTAGAAAAAAATAAAGGAATATTGTTAAAAATGAAGGAGTACTAAAGTCACATTCATTACATTAAGTATTAACAAAGAGCTTTAATCATTATGTCGTATTAGTTTTGGTAAAATAATTTTTTTTAAAAAAAATGCATGCTTATCCTTAGTCCACAATCCCTGTAGTTGCAGCTGCTGTGTTTTGGCTTTTGTAACAGCGAAGGGAGTGATACCTCAACTTCCTGCTAATTGCAACAGTGAAAGAACACATCCCGGGGAACCCTTTAGACAGGTATGACCAAGGGAAGGAGCTGGCTATAGATTGATGTGGAGTAGCATTTCCTAACCTTTTTTTGGTTGCAGCACCACTTAAATATATGCTAAATTCCAAGGCATTCCAGTCTTAAGTCTTAAAAATGAAATCATCATGTCAGAGTTACGCCCTCCATGTCAAAGTTTCCCATGCACATTAGTCCTCCCTATACATCACAGGCCACCCTATACATCACAAGCCCCCCATCATATCAGAAATACCCCATGACAGAGCCCCCATCATATCAGAAATACCCCATGACAGAGACCCCCTCATATCAGAAATACCCCACGACAGAGCCCCCATCACATCAGAAATACCCCATGACAGAACCCCCATCATATCAGAAATACCCCATGACAGAGCCCCCATCACATCAGTAATACCCCATGACAGAGCCCCCCATCACATCAGAAATACCCCATGACAGAGTCCACCCATCACATCAGAAATACTACATGACAGAGCCCCCATCATATCAGAAATACCCCATGACAGAGCCCCCATCATATCAGAAATACCCCATGACAGAGCCCCCCATCACATCAGAAATGCCCCATGACAGAGCCCCCATCATATCAGAAATACCCCATGACAGAGACCCCCTCATATTAGAAATACCCCACGACAGAGCCCCCATCACATCAGAAATACCCCATGACAGAACCCCCATCATATCAGAAATACCCCATGACAGAGCCCCCATCACATCAGTAATACCCCATGACAGAGCCCCCCATCACATCAGAAATACCCCATGACAGAGTCCACCCATCACATCAGAAATACTACATGACAGAGCCCCCATCATATCAGAAATACCCCATGACAGAGCCCCCATCATATCAGAAATACCCCATGACAGAGCCCCCATCATATCAGAAATACCCCATAACAGAGCCCCCATCATATCAGAAATACAACATGACAGAGCCCCCATCATATCAGAAATACCCCATGATAGAGCCCCCATCACATCAGAAATACCCCATGACAAGGCCCCCATCACATCACATCATATCAGAAATACCCCATGACAGAGTCCCCATCACATCAGAAATACCCCATGACAGAGCCCCCACCATATCAGAAATACCCCATGACATAGCCCCCATTATATCAGAAATACCCCATGACAGAGTCCCTATCACATCAGAAATACCTCATGACAGAGTCCCCATCATATCAGAAATACCCCATGACAGAGCCCCCATCATATCAGAAATACCCCATGACAGAGACCCCCTCATATCAGAAATACCCCACGACAGAGCCCCCATCACATCAGAAATACCCCATGACAGAACCCCCATCATATCAGAAATACCCCATGACAGAGCCCCCATCACATCAGTAATACCCCATGACAGAGCCCCCCATCACATCAGAAATACCCCATGACAGAGTCCACCCATCACATCAGAAATACTACATGACAGAGCCCCCATCATATCAGAAATACCCCATGACAGAGCCCCCATCATATCAGAAATACCCCATGACAGAGCCCCCCATCACATCAGAAATGCCCCATGACAGAGCCCCCATCATATCAGAAATACCCCATGACAGAGACCCCCTCATATTAGAAATACCCCACGACAGAGCCCCCATCACATCAGAAATACCCCATGACAGAACCCCCATCATATCAGAAATACCCCATGACAGAGCCCCCATCACATCAGTAATACCCCATGACAGAGCCCCCCATCACATCAGAAATACCCCATGACAGAGTCCACCCATCACATCAGAAATACTACATGACAGAGCCCCCATCATATCAGAAATACCCCATGACAGAGCCCCCATCATATCAGAAATACCCCATGACAGAGCCCCCATCATATCAGAAATACCCCATAACAGAGCCCCCATCATATCAGAAATACAACATGACAGAGCCCCCATCATATCAGAAATACCCCATGATAGAGCCCCCATCACATCAGAAATACCCCATGACAAGGCCCCCATCACATCACATCATATCAGAAATACCCCATGACAGAGTCCCCATCACATCAGAAATACCCCATGACAGAGCCCCCACCATATCAGAAATACCCCATGACATAGCCCCCATTATATCAGAAATACCCCATGACAGAGTCCCTATCACATCAGAAATACCTCATGACAGAGTCCCCATCATATCAGAAATACCCCATGACAGAGCCCCCATCACATCAGAAATACCCCATGACAGAGCCCCCACCATATCAGAAATACCCCATGACAGGGTCCCCATCATATCAGAAATACCCCATGGCAGAGCCCCCATCACATCAGAAATACCCCATGACAGAGCCCCCATCACATCAGAAATACCCCATGACAGAGCCCCCATCACATCAGAAATAAAACATGACAGAGCCCCCATCACATCAGAAATACCCCATGATAGAGCCCCCATCACATCAGAAATACCCCATGACAGAGCCCCCACCATATCAGAAATACCCCATGACAGGGTCCCCATCATATCAGAAATACCCCATGACAGAGCCCCCATCACATCAGAAATACCCCATGACAGAGCCCCCATCACATCAGAAATACCCCATGACAGAGCCCCCATCACATCAGAAATACAACATGACAGAGCCCCCATCACATCAGAAATACCCCATGATAGAGCCCCCATCACATCAGAAATACCCCATGACAGAGTCCACCCATCACATCAGAGAGCCCATATCATCACAAAGTCTCCCCCTAACATCAGAGTTTCTCAATCACCACAGAGTCTCCCCAATATCATGGAGTCCTCCTATCACAGATGACTCAGTCCCCGCACCACAGAGCCCCATAATCACACAGTCCACTCCCATTACAAACCTGCCAATCACACTATTCCTCCCCATCAGAGAACCTTCCAATCCTACAAATCCCACTCCACAGAGCCTTACCTTTTGACTCCAGAAGTGTGGCATAGGGTATGAGGTGGAGCAGGTGTGAAAGAGAGATGAACTTCTGTCCTCTCCTGACTGATGAGGGCAGCCTGGCATGCTGTCTATCCTGCATCAGCATCATTCATTGTCAAGGTGCTGGTGGGTTTGCCACCTACACCATAAAAGCCAAAGTTGCCTTGCCTCCTGGCCCTAGAGTGTAATTGGTTGTTATGATGCTGATGGCCAGCCCACCCACACCATGGCAACTTTTGGCACTGAACCAGGGCAAACTATGGCCAGCCCACCCACACCATGGCAACTTTTGGCACTGAACCAGGGCAAACTAGGTCCTGTACTAGCCACACCCCCAGGGTTCCCAAATGGCACCCCAGTTGAAAAACACTGATGTAGACTTTGGCTATGTACTTTGCCCCATTGGTTGCTTGATTATATTCTCAGACCTGCTTCTGGAACAGTTATCAAGAAACTGATCAGCACAGCACTGCTAAATCTACATCTTACAGTGGTCACGAAGGAGGAATATCTACAGGACCGCTGATAAGGCAATACAACCAGTCCTGTTGTACTGGGCCCAGGCTCCATCAGCTAAACAGGGGGACCCAGGGCAGCTTTATTGTTAATTTCTGTCTAAATAAATAAATGGATTTTACTAGACCACACCCTCACTCCTACTTGCTTACCAGGGCTTAAATTACATTTCCATAGGCCCCATCAGGCCAACAAAGGGGCCCAGTAGGTGGGAGCAGAGGAGGGACTTTTTTTTTTCATTTTTGGGGTGTAAGTGGATGTGACGGGAGTCACTTTGGTTGGGGGGCCTGTGGAACTCAGCTTACCTTACAGAGGTTGAGAAATCCCTCTCTCAGCCCCCTAGGCAGTGGCGGCCTGTCCATTGGGGGTGCAGGGGCGCCGCCCCCCCCCCCATCCATGCATCTGGCCCCCTAATCTACATGCAGGGTGCTGAATGCATGGATTCCAATAGGGTTCCAATAGCACCTGATTAGAGCCAGAGTCTCTAATAGGCTTCAAAAAAGAGTGGGCTATTATCACACTGAATCTCCTCCCAGCCAATCAGGAAACTGGTCGTGAGACCCTTTTCCTGATTGGCTGAAAAGAGAAACGATTTTACCGACGATTGGCCAGGAAGAGGGAGGAGACGCACGGCCAAAGGAGGTAAGAATGCTGGCTGTCCGCCCCCCGCTGGGGGGTGTATTTTCCTGCTGGCCATCCATCCCACTGGGGGAGGGGGGTGGTGGTCGATTTTCTGCCTAATGGACACTGAGAATATGATTTGGATTACTCAAATGGAACAGTAATATTTATCAACAATATATCTCACAGAATATATGAAGACTCTGGGACTCTAGGCCTATCTGCCTATTGCCAATAAGAGACTGCTTCACACAGTCAGACTCATATCAGATGCTAATATCATCAGCTCAACCACCTGTCTTCCACACATTGTTGATTATGCTGATTTACTCACCTATTCTTTACTGTGGGTTCTGTGTCTACACTTATAATAATGTGTATTGTATTGTGTGAGCTCGATAACATCAAGTCTGCTAGTTAATTAATTCAAGTTAATTAAATCACTGTTATCTGTTAGTTGCTGAGGGGAAATAGTATACTGTTTGTGTTGGTTGTTCCTTAGATATGTTAATTATATTTCTGTACACAATTTCATCTGCATATGATAATGTAATCAGGCACCTGACCTGGTGGGGTAATTTGATCAGGAGGGGGATGTTCTCCTGTGTGTATATATTGTGTGTGAGTCTGTTCAATAAAGGTTGTTCTTTCAGATCCATACAAGCTAAATTCAGGCTAGTTTTGTATGGGGGCGGCTGTAATATCTGATACCTATGTTCAGACTGGAGGAAGCCGTATTCTGATGGAAGCCCACAAACACAGTGTGGGTGGCGGTTCCATTGCAGTGGATAAAATCAGTGCTTGTTTTCCACTGCACCCCAAGATGGGGGGGGTAGGTGAGGTGTAGGCGTGGTTGGAGTGGTGGGAGCGTAAGGAGGGCTGTCAGGAAGGACATTCCAGCAGACAGAATGGCTCTTCTAGACGGCTTCCTGTGAACAAGCTAATCCATATTCCTGTTCATGCTAATAGAAATTGTGCAAGTGCTCGCGCACGGAGATGCGGGAATATTCCTGCGCATGCGCGAACGCCTATTGCTCACGTGTAGCTCGTATTGGTGCCAAGGGGGTTATTTAAACTGATTCTGTGCTGTGCTTCAGCGCTGTCTTGTCTACAGTGTTCCCGTGTATACCTGCTACCTGTAAATCTGCATCTGACTACTGTTACCTAACCGGCTTGCCTTGACTTCTCCTGCCTGCATTGATCCCAGCTTGCCTTTGACCATACTTCTGCCTACGCATCTGCACCTGATCCATCTGCCTGTGTATGACCTGGTTTGTCTGACTCTGCTCTTGTCTCTACCCTGCTGGACTACCTGCTGCTAGCCCCTGACTATGTGCCACTGGTCCTGGGATGATCGAACGGTTCGGGTCGACCATCGGTTTCGACCCGAACATTGGCTGTTCGAGGTTCGGCCGAATTCCGAACTTTTTGCTGAAAAAGTTTGGAATTCGCCAACCAGAACCAACCAAAATGCAATGGTACAGGAAATGGGCTTTAAAAGCCAGTGATTGGACCAGAACCATCAGTAAAAGCCAATTGAGGGGGTAGGAGAATGCTAGGAATGTGATTGGAGTGACTAGGGGGTCCATAGGCCAATCATTAGTGAATACGCCCCCCAGTATATACATAGTTACATAGTTACATAGTAGATGAGGTTGAATAAAGACAATAGTCCATCCAGTTCAACCTGTGTAGGTGTGTGTGGCTGTAATCATCTCACATAGCCCTGAATGTTCTGATCCTTGAGATGTACGTCTAAGAGTCTTTTGAAAGCCACCATATTTCCCGCAGAAACCACCTCTTGTGGTAGAGAATTCCACAATCTTGTAGCCCTCACAGTAAAGAACCCCCCACGTTGCCTGAGGTTAAAAAGCCTCTCCTCTAATCGCAATGTATGCCCTCGAGTCCTCGTGCAATCCCTTCGACTGAACAGCTTTTTTTCTAAGCTGAGATCCCCATTGAGATATTTGTAAATTGCTATCATGTCCCCCCTCAGGCGTCTCTTCTCCAGGGAGAATAAATCAAGCGATTGCAGACGCTCTTCATAATTAAGGTCCTCCAATCCCCTAATCAGTTTAGTTGCCCTTCTCTGGACTGTCTCCAGCTCCAACACATCCCTCCTGAGGACTGGCGACCAGAACTTGACAGAATACTCCAGATGCGGTCGGACCAGAGTTTTATAAAGTGGAAGGATTATAGTCTTATCTCTGGAATACATCCCCTTCTTTATGCATGCTAATATTCTGCTGGCTTTGGCAGCTGCCGCTTGACATTGCATGCTATTGCCTAATCTATCATCAACCAAGACTCCCAGATCTTTCTCCATTTTTGATTCCCCCAAGGGTTCCCCTCCTAACGTGTATTGTGATTTTAAGTTTTTAGTCCCCAAGTGCAAAACCTTACACTTCTCCACATTAAACCTCATTTGCCATGTCGTTGCCCACTCCGTTATTTTGTCCAGGTCATTCTGTAGGATATCTGCTTCATGCTGTGAAGTTATTGCCCTGGCCAATTTTGTGTCATCTGCAAAAACTGATATAGAACTACTTATCCCGTCCTCAATGCTGTTTATGAATAAATTGAACAAGGTTGGTCCCAGGACTGAGCCTTGGGGGACCCCGCTTACTACCCCAGACCAGTCTGAGTATGCGCTGTTTATTACCACCCTTTGGACACGCCCTTTTAGCCAGTTTTGTATCCAAGAGCAAACCCTGCTGTCGATACCTGCAGACCTTATTTTATAAATTAAGCGCTTGTGGGGAACTGTATCAAATGCCTTTGCGAAATCCAGGTACACCACATCTACTGGTCTGCCCCTATCTAGCTCACAGCTCACCTCCTCGTAGAATGTTAAGAGATTGGTTTGACAAGAACGCCCATTTGTAAACCCGTGCTGGTTACTGCTGATGTTGTTGTCTTTAGCAAGCTATACGATATAGTCCCTTCTCATCCCCTCCAGAAGTTTACATACTATTGATGTCAGACTGACAGGCCTATAATTTCCCGGGATATGCCTATGCCCCTTTTTGAATATCGGAATCACATTAGCTTTCCTCCAATCCCCTGGTACATTTCCTGTCCTAATACTGTCAGCAAAGATCAGGAACAGTGGTATAGATATAACCTTTCTGAGTTCCTTGAGTACTCTCGGATGTACGCCATCTGGGCCTGGTGACTTGTTTGTGTTAAGTTGATCCAGCCTTTCCCTGATTTCACCCTCTGTAAGCCATAGTGGCAAGTCCTGTGTATTACTACTAACCATACAGTCATGGTCAGTGTACCCCTCCTTTTCCTGTGTAAAGACTGACGAGAAGAAAGCATTCAGCACGGTTGCTTTTTCAGTGTCCTCTGTAACCATCCTCCCATCGTTAATTATGTGTGCAATATGCTCTGCCCTAATATTTTTGTTTTGCTGTTGATATATTTAAAGAATTTCTTTGTTTTTTTTTTACTATCCTCTGCTATTTGTCTCTCAAAGTTGATTTTAGCCATCTTGATTTCGTGTTTACTTTTCTTATTTGCCTCCTTGTATTGTATAAAAGCCGATACTGTGCCCTCTGATTTATATTTCTTGAAGGCCAATTTGTTTCCCCTAATAAGTTTTTTAACGCTACGGTTTAGCCAGCCAGGTTTGGCTTTGTCTCTTTTAAATTTATTTCCCATAGGAATGCACTGCAAGATGCATTTGCTTAATGGGGTCCTAAAGCATTCCCATTTTTCCTCTGTGGTCAGGGATCCCAGGGTTTGGTCCCAGTTTACCCTTTCCATCAATGAGTACAATTTTGGAAAGTCTGCCCTTCTAAAGTTTAGGGTTCTTATGTTCCCCACTTGCCTTGTTATATTGTTATTTATACTAAATGTGATCATCCTGTGATCGCTAGAGCCCAGGTTGTCCTGGACTCCTACCTCCGAGATTAGGTCTGGGTCATTAGTGATCAATAGATCCAGGATTGCGTTTTCTCTAGTCGGAGAATCCACCAACTGAGACATGTTATTATCCTGTAAGGTTTCTGTGAATAGACGGGCCTTCTGTGAGTGTGTAGTCCCCTCTTCCCAGTCAATGTTGGGATAATTGAAGTCCCCCAATATGATGACTGATCCCAGTTTTGCCACTTTACCCATTAGTGCTAAAAATTCCAGCTCTACCTCCTCCCCTTGTTTAGGTGGCCTATAGCAAACCCCCACAATTACTTTTCCCTTTTCTCCTTCCCTATGGAGTTCTACCCACACAGATTCTAACTCCATATTCATCCCTTCCGTAATGCCACTCCTCTCTATCACCCTTACATTGTTCTTGACATAGAGACATACCCCTCCCCCTCTTTTTCCTACCCTGTCCTTCTGGTACACCGAGTACCCTTGGATATTGGCCAGCCAGTCATGTGAGGGGTCGAACCAAGTCTCCGTTATTCCCACAAGGTCTATGTCATCCTCATGTACTAACATTTCCAAATCATCCGTTTTATTAGCTAGGCTCCTGGCATTAGCATATAAGATAGCCCCCGCCAAATTCCTAGCATTGTAATACAGGGACATGGAAGAGAGTGGAGGCAGTTCTGTGACTTCTGCTACAAAGTGTCATTTAGCAATTTTTAGTGTGAGGAAAGGGATATCTAGTGTAGTTAGGGTGCTATGTTCCACTATAGTTGGTTTTAATAATCTAGTTTCTGTAGGGAAAGTCTTAAGTGTAAAGGGACCGTAGTGTAGTGTAGGGTTAACTGACTCTGACTGCTATGGCAGGGTGACAAAACCCTTCCATATCAGGGTGACCGCTATAGAGAAAAGATAGTTTCTCTTAGGTCACTTACAGAACAGCGATATGGCTTCTCGCCTGTCTCCCAGCTTTTTGCTGCAGGCGTATATAGGGCTTTTTTGAGGACATGTTTGGAGTCAGGCATGACATCTGAACTTCTGTGTAGGGGTATATATACATACACCCATGTCTGTATATATACACATACACATATATAGGTGTGAAAGTAGCAGAAACCTATGCTTGCGCTAATGAAATAATGAACACCAATATGTCTCCGCTCCTATCACACCTACAGTATATGTGGGTATGTGTATAAATACATATAAGTGTGTGTGTATATATACCCCTATACAGAAGTTCAGATGTTTTGCCTGCCTCCAAAGACCCACAAAAAATGCCCAAAAAAAAAACGCCTGCAACAACACACCTGGGCATTTTTTTTTGGCACAGGCATTTTTTGTGGGTCTTTGGAGGCAGGCAAAACATCTAAACTTCTGTATAGGGGTATATATACACATGCACTTATATGTATTTATACACATACACACATATAGGTGTGATAGGAGCGGAGACATATTGGTGTTAATTATTTCATTAGTGCAAGCATAGTGTTCTGCTACTTTCACACCTATATATGTGTATGTGTATATATACATATAAGTGTGTGTGTATATATACCCCTATACAGAAGTTCAGATGTTTTGCCTGCCTCCAAAGACCCACAAAAAATGCCCCAAAAAAAACGCCTGCAACAACACACCTGGGCATTTTTGTTTTTGGCGCAGGCATTTTTTTGGGCATTTTTTGTGGGTCTTTGGAGGCAGGCAAAACATCTGAACTTCTGTGTAGGGGTATATATACATACACCCATGTCTGTATACATACACATATATAGGTGTGAAAGTAGCAGAACACTATGCTTGCGCTAATGAAATAATTAACACCAATATGTCTCCGCTCCTATCACACCTATATATGTGTATGTGTATAAATGCATATAAGTGTGTGTGTATATATACCCCTATACAGAATTTCAGATGTTTTGCCTGCCTCCAAAGACCCCAAAAAAATGCCCAAAAAAAACGCCAGCTGCAAAAACACACCTGGGCATTTTTGTTTGATGGAAAAGGTCTAGCAGCTAAGATAGCTGCCCGTTTGCTTCTAAACACCCTTATTTATATACCAAGGCTACCGGTCACAAAATCCCATTATCCTTTCTCCCCTTTCTTGTCAGTGTATTTTTAGTTTTTTATTCCAACAAAGACTGGAAGTAAAATGTCTTTCAATCAGCATATACAGTAAGCCCCTAGTCCCTGATCAACTCCTGCAGTAATTATGTCTGCAGTCTTTGCTATTATCTGTAGTATATCTGCAGTCTCTGACTATCTCCTGTAATATGTCTCGAGTGACTGACCATCTCCTGTAGAGTGTCCCTTGTGTCTGACCATCTTCTGTAGCGTGTCCCCTGTGTCTTACCAACTCCTGTAGTTTGTCCCCTGGGTCTGACCATCTCCTGTTGAGTGTCCACAGTGTCTGTTGATCTCCTGTAGCATGGCCCCTGTGTCTGACCATCTCCTGTAGAATGTCCACTTGTCTGGCTATATCCTGTAGCGTGGCCGCAGTGTCTGACCATCTTAGGTAGCGTGTCCATGGTGTATGACCATCTCTTGTAGCGTGTCCACTGTGTCTGACCATCTTCTGTAGAATGTCTACTGTGTCTGACCATCTCCTGTAGCGTGATCACTGTTTCTGACCATCTCAGGTAGTGTGTCCACAGTGTCTTACCATCTCCTGTAGAATGTCCACTAATCTTACCATCTCCTGTAGCGTCTCCACAGTATCTGACCTTCTCCAGTAGAATGTTCACTTGTCTGACCATCATCTGTAGCGTGACCACAGTGTTTGACCATCTCCTGAAAAGTGTCCACAGTGTCTCAACATCTCCTGTAGAATAAATATTGTTAGGGTGTTCCTCGACTGTACCAATCCCTGGATTGGCCCCTCAAGGGGAAATGTAGAGTGATAGAACCACCAAACCTGGGACTTTGGAGGCAGAGATCTTCTTAAAGGCATTAAATAGATAACTATAAAGACAACAATTAAAAAGGTATAATTTTATTATCAAAATGATCAATCATTTAAAACCATAGATGCAATGTAGCATCAAAAAGCATAAACAGAATACAACGTTGATACATGAAATTATGAACCAGAGGATATAGTCAGGGGGTCACCAAGGTCCGACATGTTTCGCCGACATGGTGGGCTTCTTCGGGGACCAATGATGAAGGTGACCTCTATAGTGGTTCAGTAATTCATAATTTGGGGCAAATAACCCTTAGACAACAACAGGTAACGTAGTGTGCATGCATAGCCAAAGGATAACCCAGACTCAGGTCCCAGAGACACGACTACCTGACGCTGCAATTTCGTGGAGCTACCGGTATACTTTGTAACAACCTTCTCTGAGGTGGTAAGCACTTATATATTTGCTCCCTTCTGGCATACTTGATCCGTTGTTGGTCCAAATCCGGTCCGGTATCTGCTATCCCCTGAGGACACTATCCCCCTGGTCTCTGGGTGTGTGTAATATAAAGATATTTGACGGTATTCACCGTCACTGGGAGTGAAAGACAGATACTTAATGGACACAGAATATGGTTTGGGATACTCAAATGGGACAGTAATATTTGCCAACAATATATCTCAAAGAATATTTGAAGACTCTGGGACTCTAGGCCTAGCTGCCTATAGCCAATAAGGCTTCACACAGTCAGACTCACAGCAGATGCAAATATCATCAGCTCAACCACCTGTCTTCCACACATTGTAAATTATGCTGATTTGCTCACCTATTGTTTACGGTGGGTTCTCAGTGTTTACACTTATGATAATGTGTATTGTATTGCAGGAGCTCAAGGACCAAAAAGTCTGCTAGTTAATTGGCTCAGGTTGATTGAATCACTGTCATCTATAAGTTGCTGAGTGGAAATAGTATACTGGTTGTGTTGGTTTTTTCTTAGATATGTTAATTATATTTCTGTATACAATTTCATCTGCATATGATAATGTAATCAGGCAACCCCTGACCTGATGGGATAATTTGATCAGGAGGGGGATGTGCTCATGTGTGTATAAATTGAGTGTGAATCTGTTCAATAAAGCAGAAGGTTCCAAAACGTATACAAGCTAAGATGTCAGCTAGCTTTGTATGGGGGCGGCTGGGAAAATCAGATATCTACTGTATGTTCACGACTGGGAGGAAGCCGTACACTGATTGAAGTCCACAAGTACAGTGTGGGCTGAGGTTCCGTTACACCATCCAAGGAACACAAGGTCTCAGGATCGAATCCTAGACACGGCGTGAGAGTCTGACCATCTCTGGTAGAATGTCCACTTCTCTGACCATCTCCTGTACTGTGTCAACACTGTCTGACCATCTCCTGTAGAATGTCCACTTGTCTGAACATCTCCTGTAGCAAGTCCACAATGTCTGACCATCTCCTGTAAAGTGTCCACTTGTCCGAACGATCGGCTGTCTTTTGTCCAGGGCTGTCGTGTCTGTTGAAAACTGCAAAAGACTGCACACGAATTTTATCGGCCAACAACAGCCAACTGCAGAAGTGATGTCATGTGATGGTTAACTTTCCTTGTCTTTTTTCTTTTCTGAGCATGCCCATTTTTGCAAATCTGCTGTCTGTCGGCCGTAATCTGTACTGACTGGCGAACAATCGGCCGTTCTGGTGTTGGCCAACAAAAATTTTAATGCCTGCACGACAGATTCTGTTCGGCCGAAAATGCGCTGTCGGAAGCATCATACTAACAAGCATACAATCGGCCGATCGGTACGTGTGTACGGGGCATTATGTCGACTGTGTCTGACCATCTCCTGTAGTATGTACACAGTGTCTGACCATCTCCTGTAGAGTGTCTACTGTGTCTGACTATCTCCTTTTAATGTGTCCACAGTGTCTGACCATCTCCTTTAATGTGTCCACAGTGTCTGACCATCTCCTGTAGAAGTGTAGAAGTGTCCACAGTGTCTGACCATCTCCTGTAGAAGTGTAGAAGTGTCCACAGTGTCTGACCATCTCCTGTAGAAGTGTAGAAGTGTCCACAGTGTCTGACCATCTCCTGTAGGTGTCCACAGTGTCTTACCATCTCCTGTAGAGGGTCCACTGTGTCTGACCATCTCCCGTAGAGTGTCCATCATGTCTCATCATCTCCTGTAGAGGGTCCACTGTGTCTGACCATCTCCCGTAGAGTGTCCATCATGTCTCATCATCTCCTGTAGAGGGTCCACTGTGTCTGATCATCTCCCGTAGAGTGTCCATCATGTCTCATCATCTCCTGTAGAGGGTTCACAGTGTCTGATCATCTCCCGTAGAGTGTCCATCATGTCTCATCATTTGAACCAAAAATTGCTGTTCAGGTGTTCAGACGAACGCCCAAACATTTGCCCGTTGAACATTATGTATAATAATGGTATTATGGGTGCAAGCACTGTCATGTCCTTAACAACCAGTGATGTCATCATTGTCCCCATTTACTTACATGGCCGGGAAACCCCTAACCATGTAAACAATTGAAGTCAGTATCTATGGAGAAAAAACAAAAATTAAATATAAAATACATACATACATTCTTGTTTACTGTCACTTTAAATTGCTAATTTGCTTTTTTTTTCCCATGAAAAAACATCAAATAATAAAATACACATATAAAAAAAAACAAAGAAAACTCAAATACATTCTTTAAAACAACCTCAAATACACTTTAAATGTAGGCTTCCAATGACTGTTTGCTTCTTGGGTTTGACATTATTACAATGCAATCAAGACAATCAGCGATACAATGTAATATTTTCTTTCTCGTGGCTTCTCATTACCAGGGTTTTACAAAAAAATAAGCGAATGATGGTTTCCATAGCAACTGTGGAGCGTCACCAGAGTGCCCATCCTCTCCTTAGTCTTATTCCATGAGAGGTCGCTGGAGGTTGGAAGGTCTCTGGAGCCTTGTAAATAAATGCGGCCTTCATCAAGTTGAGTCACAACGTGATATCGGGTCTTTCTGTACATTAACACACGGGCGGTAATTGCAGGCTGATTGCGTCCACAAATTATAAAAGCTCAGCCCAGGTCAATGCCTCCGGTAATCTTCATTTTTTTTTTTTCTCTCATAAATTTTCTTTCTACAATTTAAGTTTTTTTGAATTTTTCTTTTATGCTTACAATTTACTGTGTTTAATTTTTCTTCTTGTAGGGGGTCATTTTATATATATATATATGTGTATATATATATATATATATATATATATATATATATATATATATATATATATATATATATATATATATATAAAGTAGGTATTCTCACCTACCATTGAACAATAGATGACGACAGATAGTAACATATAATGGGTTGGAATGAAAAAAATGTCAGTGAATATCGGAAAATTTTGGCAAAATTTTGCCCTGTTGAAGGAATGCATTGGCATCAATAAGGAGGGTGAAATTGAGGCGGCCATTGCTGGGTGCGGTGAGCTTTACCCGCTTGTCACGGAGGCAAGGTTTTCAATTTTTGCACACACGTTAAAATCTGCACTTTTGGCTACACATTACTTCAAACTTCCGAACAATAGTATTTTTTCTGAAAGCAAAGACCAAAGATGTGCACAAAGGAAACATTGGTTTTGTTTCATTTCAAATTTGTTCGTTAAGTTAATAATTTTCTTTTCATCATATTCTTTAGATAAGAATGATTCCTTTTGGGAAATCGTTTTGTATATTCGGATTCGTTTTTGTATATTTGTTGGTTTCAAATCGATTCAAAATTCGAAAATCTATTCGTTATTTTCAAATATATTTGAATTTGGAAATGCAAAAATGTTTAAATTCGAATTTTTGAAGACAGCTATATTCGTTCTATTTTATTCTATTTTAATCTATTCTATTTTTTCTATTTTATTCTCCTCTATTCTTTTCTATGCTATTCTTTTCATTTCCTTTCTATTCCATTCTTATATTTTCTGCCCTATTCTATTTTGTTTTATATTATTCTATTCTATTTTATTCAATTATTTTATTTTCTATCCTGTCCGTTTATATTATATTATTTTTTATTATATTCTATACCTTTATTTTCTATTCTATTCTATGTTATTTTAGTCTTTTCTGTTTTATTCTAATCTATACAATTCTATTAAATTTTATTCTATTATTTTTTTTCTGTTCTATTCCTTTATTTCTGTTCTGTTTTTGTTCTACTATATTTTATTCTAGGCTTTTGTATTCTATTCTATTTTCTATTTATATTAATTTCTTTTATTTTCTATTCTATTTTATTCTATTCCAATTTATGTTTCAATGGTTTTTATTGAGTTTTTATAAATGGCATAACAGTGCAAAATGAGCCAACATGACTCAACCATGCCGTTAGAAAACAGTACATCACCTACAAAACATGAAATACAAAGATGCATATACAGATAACTGCAAGATCAAAGATAAGGAATCAGCAAAAACAAAAAACATTAACAGTAGAGTTGAGCTAGGCTTCTGCTAAACAAGGTGGAGACATTGCCCCCACTCTATAACACTAAAGGTCAGGCGGTCCGTGTCCGACCGACCCCCCCCCCCCCCCGGCGCCCCTACGGGAGCACACTGCGCCCTTGGGAGGAGGCGGCCCCCGACCCCAATACTTAGCATTCTACTATTCCAATTTAATCTATTCTATTTTATTCTCCTCTGTTCTTTTCTATGCTATTCTTTTCATTTCCTTTCTATTCTATTCTTATATTTTCTGTCCTATTTTATTTTGTTTTACTCTATTCTATTCATTTATTTTATTTTCTATTCTATACCTTTATTTTGTATTCTTTTTTATTATATCTTATTCCTTTATTTTCTATTCTATTCATTTATTTTCTATTCTATTCTTTTTTATTATATTTTTTTATTATATTCTATACTTTTATTTTCTATTCTGTTCTATTCTGTTTTATTCTAGTCTTTTCCTTTGTATTCTCTTCTTTTCTGTTTTATTCTAATCTAGCCCTTTATTTTATATTCTATTACATTTTATTCTACTCTTTTGTTGTCCTATTCTACTCCTCTATTTCTATTCTGTTTTATTCTACTATATTTTATTCTAGTCTTTTGTATTCTATTCTATTCTCTTTTATTCTATTACTTTCTTTTATTTTCTATTCTCTTTTATTCTACTCCATTTTAATCTATTCTATCTTTTTCTATGTTATTCTCCTCTATTCTTTTCTATGCTATTCTTTTTTATTTCCTTTCTATTCTATTCTTGTATTTTCTGTCCTATTCTATTTTGTTTTATTCTATTCTATACCTTTATTTTCTATTCTATCCTTTTATTTAGATTCTATCCTTTTTTTTATATTCTATACCTTTATTTTCTATTTTATTGTATGTCATTCTATTCTGTTTTATTCTGGTCTTTTCTTTTGTATTCTATTGTTTCCTGTTTTCCTCTAATCTATTATTTTATTTTCTATTCTATTTTATTCTATTCTATTTCATTATATTCTATTGTACTCTGTTGTATTATTTATATTCTATTCTTACACTAGGCCCCATTGACACTTCCCGTAGCAGAAACTCACGATTTTGTGTCACTGATTTTTACGCAATTATGCGCATTACACTTAGGGCAGCTTCATTCACTTCGATGTGCATTTGTTGCCCCCCCCCTTTTTGGGCTACAAGCTTTTTGCGGTTTTTAAAGGCGTGTTTTGGTGCGATTGCCGCTTGATTCTGTTGCAAGACAATCACAGCTAAATCACTTCTCATTTGGGGGGGGGGGGGCATTTAGAATACATGTTGTGCATTTTGCTGCAATTTGGAATCACAGGCAGAATTGTGGCGATTATGGCCGCAATTCCAAATCGCCAAATGTGAATGGGGCCCAAGGAATTGGTGGTCCACTCTTATTCATATATACACTATATCGTCAAATTATTGGGACTTCTGCCTTTACACGCACATGAACTTTAATGGCATCCAGGTCAATACTGAGTTGGCCCACCGTTTGCAGCCATAACAGCTTCAACTCTTCTGGGAAGGCTGTCCACAAGGTTTAGGAGTGTGTCTATGGGAATGTTTCACCACTCTTCCAGAACTCATTTGTTAGGTCAGGCACTGATGTTGGACGAGAAGGCCTGGCTCACAGTCTCCGCTGTAATTCACCCATCAGGTTGAGGTCAGGCCAGTCAAGTTCCTCCACCCCAACCTCCCTCACACACATCTTTATGGACCTTGCTTTGTGTACTGGTCCACATCATTTGGTGGAGGGGAGATTATAGTGTGGGGTTGTTTTTCAGGGGTTGGGCTTGGCCCCGTAGTTCCAGTGGAGGAAACTCTTAGGACGTCAGCATACCAAGACATTTTGGACAATTTCATGCTCCCAACTTTGTGAGAACAGTTTGGGGATGGCCCCTTCCTGTTCCAACATGACTGCGCACCAATGCACAAAGCAAGGAGCAGGGGAATTAGAGGGCAGACAAAGCAAGGTCCATTAGGACATGGATGAGTGAGTTTGGGGTGGAGGAACTTGACTGGCCTGCACAGAGTCCTGACCTCAACTCAATAGAACACCTTTGGGATGAATTAGAGTGGAGACTGCGAGCCAACATCAGTGCCTGACCTCACAAATGCACTTCTGAAAGAATGGTCAAACATTCCCATAGACACACTCCTAAACCTTGCGGACAGCCTTCCCAGAAGAGCTGAAGCTGTAATAGCTGCAATGGGTGGGCCACCTTAATATTGAACCCTACGGACTAAGACTGGGATGCCATTTAAGTTCATGTGCGTGTAAAGGCTGGCGTCCCAATACTTGTGGTATATAGTGTATATATGGCTACCTTTGTATCAGTTTTATAACCGTCTCTCAAAAAAGTATCAAACTGTCTCCATTGTGAGATACAAACTATCCAACCCATAGGCTACATGGAAAAGGTCCAATTTTTTTCTTCACTTTTGATCCATTGGAGGGCCCTGATGATGAATTCCTTTGACAAGTTGTCTGTATGGATTGATTCTGCCTGCTACAGACTATTTCCAATTTTCTGGATTTATGGGGTCAGGTGTCACGCAGGCTTTGGAGCTGACTAAGCGTTACCATCACTCGTCCTCTTCACTGTGACAATGTCTGCTGAGTCTCATCACCCCCTTTAATTTATGACCCCAGAAGATGATGTCAGGATTAGCCGCTTTCCTTCATATTGCAACTTTTCGGAAAGCCGGATTCAACAAAGCTGCACATGTAGGACTTTGTAGGTACAAGAGGACCAGAGGTCGTGGTTTGATGCGGTTTATTCACTTGTCTACAGGGGCAATTTTTCAAATTATTTTGCACTCCTACTATTTTTTTATTTATTTATTAATTTTTTTTTGCACTCATACTAAAATCTGAATTTTTTTGCAGGAAATGACCTAAAACCCTCAATTAAATGTTTTGTGAAAGCAGAGGTTCCCTGGAATAATTGCATTTTTTTTTTTTTATGTTGCACATATGGTGTGCGGTTTATCCACTTGTCTACAGGGGCAACTTTTCAAATTATTTTGCACTCCTACTATTCATTTATTTATTTATTTATTTCCACTAAAATCTGAATTTTTTTGCAGGAAATTACCTAAAACCCTCAATTAAATATTTTCTGAAAGCAGAGGTCCCATGGAATAATTGCATTTTTTTTACATTTTTTTTTATGTTGCACAAATGCTGTGTGGTTTATCCACTTGTCTACAGGGGCAATTATTCTAATTATTTTGCACTCCTACTATTTTTTTTTATTTACTTATTTTTTTGCACTCATACTAAAATCTGAATTTTTTTTGCAGGAAATTACCTAAAAACCCTCAATGAAATATTTTCTGAAAGCAGAGGTTCCCTGGAATAATTGCATTTTTTTTATGTTGCACATATGGTGTGCAGTTTATCCACTTTTCTACAGGGGTAATTTTTCTAATTATTTTGCACTCCTACTATTTTTTTATTTATTTATTTTTTTACACTCATACTAAAAATCTGAATTTTCTTGCAGGAAATTACCTAAAACCCTCAATGAAATATTTTCTGAAAGCAGAGGTCCCATGGAATAATTGCATTTTCTTTTTTTTAAGTTGCACATATTTTTTTACACTCTACTATTTTCTTTTTTTTCTTGCACTATACACTGAAGTGAGAAAGGTAGTCCGGGCATTCGGCCTAGGGACCCGGGGTTGAGCTGTGCTGCAGAGTGTGCTGACCAGTGTGCTGACCAGTGGAGCTGCTGGCCAGAAGTCTTCAGGAAAAACAGTATCGTGAGTACTCAAGGATCTGCCCAGGGGTCTGCCTAAGAGAGGAGACCACTTCAGAGGGGTCAAAAGGGATCACGGAGCCAGCTAACCCGGAGTGATACAGAAAAGGGGGTGCCAAGTAGTTAAGCCCTGAAGATTAGGGATAAAGGGGGCGCCAGGAAGGACCCTGAAGTTATTCAGCAGTACAGTCTACTTTAACCACTTAAGCCCCGGAAGATTTTACCCCCTTCCTGACCAGGGCCTATTTTGCGATTCAGCACTGCGTGATTTTAACGGAAAATTGTGCGGTCGTGCGATGCTGTACCTAAACGAATTTGATGTCCTTTTTTTCCCACAAACAGAGCTTTCTTTTGGTGGTATTTGATCACCTGTGCGATTTTTTGATCATACGATATAAACAAAAAAAGAGCGTCAATTTTGCAAAAATAACAATATTTTTCATATTTTTTTTGAAATCCCCCCCCCCCCCAAAAAAAATGTAAAAATCAAAATTTTTTAACATTTTTGGCCAATTTGTTTTCTGCTACATATGTTTGGTAAAAAAAAATCGCAATAAGTGTATTTTGATTGGTTTGCGCAAAAGTTATTGCGTTTACTAACTAAGGGAAATATTTTTGTCATTTTTGTTGTTTTTTTTTTTTTTTAACGAGTAATGGCGGCGATCTGCGATTTTTTTTTTTTGCGGGACTGCGACATTTCGGCGGACAGATCGGACCCTTGACTGACATTTTTGACACTTTTGGGGGTACCAGTGACATTACTACAGTAATCAGTGCTATACATATGCACTGTTACTGTAAAAATGACACTGGCAGGGAAGGGGTTAACTTTATTGGGGAAGGAGGGGGTTAAGAGTGTCCCTAGGGGCGTGTTTCTAACTGTGCAGGGATGTGGCTTTACATGTAACAGCAGAGATCTACGGTCCTACATAGCAGGACCGTTAGATCTCTGCTGTTACACAGGAAAGAATGACAGGCAGCTTTGTTTACATTAGCCACCTGCCTTTCTCCCTTCACAGCGGACGATCGCAAGTGACCGGTGGACATCGGGTCCGCAGACTTGTTAGGGAACGAGCCGGGGCGGGAGCGCGCCTCCGGCGGCGCGTGCTCGCCCGCTATTGGCTCACAGGCTAGTGACGTACCGATACGTCACTGTGCCTGGCCGGGGCTGACCGTCACAGTATATGTACTTGCGGCGGTCGGCAAGCGGTTAACTTATAGCTTGCCTTAGGAAAGAATTTCCTCAGGAAGCTTAATGGCTCTTTTCACAGCCAAGGGCAAAGTGAAGCAGCGACTTAGCCATGACTAGCTCAACACAGCGTTACTTAGCGTTACTCAGTGTTACACAGCGTTAACCAGCGTTTTTCAAGTTATCCCTGCAGATTGTGCATAGTTCTAGTCAGTTTGAGTATCCCACTTATCCCTTCACCTATCCAAGTTCCTAATAAAACCTAAAAACCAAAGAAACCGGACTGGTCCTTGTCTGAAGTAAAAACACCTGGAAACATGTTAGAATGTTCTACTGTTGCTAATGGTAACCCAGGGGAACCCGTCATCAGCAGCTCCCTTGGGAGTAGTGCTACATAAATAAAACAAATGACATGATACAATGTATTCTGTTAGGATTACAACTTTGTATCATGCCATATCACCACAGGTTTTCACCTAGTGGCTTTTCCAGTGCCCTGTCTGCGCTTTTTTCCGGTACTTTGCGCCTGCAAAATTGAGAACGTCCATGGTGTTCAAAAAGTGTTCTTTTAGCTCAAAAGCGCTTTTGGACGAACTGGAAAACAGCGACGGTGAATCGGAATTATTTGAAGAACTGAGCGATATCGATTTGTGGGAAAATTCGTCATCCGGTACTAAAAGTGATGACAGCGATGATTCTGCGACTGAGCTCAGCGATGTGAGAACTTGGTGCTCTATTGACAGCGGTATGGATCAGTCAGCGCCCCCCAAATTCCCATTTACTGGAGCACCTGGTATGTAAGTTGACGTTGACCATGACAACCCCTTGGCATACCTACAATTATTTCTGACCGATGAGGTTATTGAAAAAATAGTGACCGAGACAAACCGGTACAAAGAGCAACAATACGCTACGCATCGGAAGTTTGCAAGATGCAGAAAGTGGGAACCAGTGACCAAAGATGACATTTGGAAATTTCTGGGCCTAATAATTCTTCAGGGAGTGGTGGGGAAACCCCTGCAGAAGTGGTATTGGACAACCAATACATTACTTGTCACTCCATTCTTTGGCACGGTCATGTC
Organism: Pelophylax lessonae; assembly: GCF_965119305.1. Classification (NCBI taxonomy): domain Eukaryota; kingdom Metazoa; phylum Chordata; class Amphibia; order Anura; family Ranidae; genus Pelophylax; species Pelophylax lessonae. Next base: position 24,798,765 of record NC_138769.1, read on the forward strand.
AGAGTACAGATTCTCCCTCATAATGAAATATCTCCACTTCCAAAACAATGAAGAATTTGAGGAAATGTATTATTAATATTATATTATAATTTATGATTTCGTGTTTCAAGCTTTATCACACCCAGGATGTCTACTAGACTCTTGTTTGGACAGATTTAAGTGAGTTATTCCTAAGAATTACAGGCCTAAAATATAAAACAGATTTTCATGCAAAACAATGTACCGCTTTTAGATAAAAAAATTCTGACATAATCAGACCGCCAAGGAGGTTAAAGGGAACGGTGCATAAAATATTTACATTTGCTGTATGTGTAAAAATTTAAATTGGACTTACCATTCATGCCGCAGGGTTCTGTTTGAAACAGGAATCCAATCTTCACCCATCACGGTGAGCTTTGTCTTGGTGACCTTCAAGGACTGGGTCCCCTGTGTTTTAGAGGGGCCACAGCCTTGGACCTGTAGAGCACCCTGCAAGGATCGCCTTTGGGGTTTGGTATTACCAAGGGTCCGGATCCCAGGGAAAAAGGACAACATTACAGGCAAAACCTCGTATCTGCTTCCCATGGCTCTGTACCATCTTTTTAGTCCATTGACTGTTTTAGATGGATCTGATAGCTAACCCCTAGATTCAGTGATCTTTGATCGGGGTATGTAGCATGTTTTCTTTCTTCTTTTGAAGAAAATATGGAGAAACACTCCACCGTGACCATCAACTTTAGACACTGGCGAGAAAACTGAGGTACTTCCTGTGTGGGAGGGGTTATATAGGGGGACATCCTTTCTGATTGGTTGCCAGTGTCCTTCACCTGTAGGTGGCTATATAACCCATATCTTATGATTTATGGCTCTATGTCCCTTGATGTATGAAAGAAATATTGTTTTTTTTCTTTTTTTTTATTGTTTTTTGTTTATACTGCAAAAAAAAAATACAAAGGTGATCAAATACCACCAAAAGAAAGCTCTATTTGTTGGGAAAAAAAATACATACATTTTATTTGGGTACAGCGTCGCACAACCACGCAATTGACAGTGAAAATAGCGCAGCGCCGAATCGCAAAAAATGGCCAGGTTACTAAGCGGGGGAAACTTTCCGGTACAGAAGTGGTTAGGATTCAATAAAGTATTTTAAAAAAAAAAAAAATGTGTTTGAAAAAACACTGTGCAAGTACCATGTGACATAAAAAAAATTACAGACTCCAATAAAAAAAATTAAACTTTTTTATTGGATATGTTTTATAGCAGAAAGTAAAAAATATTGTTTTTTATTTTTTTATTTTTTTTTAATTGTTGGTCTTTTTTGTTTATAGTGCAAAAAAATAAAAATTGCAGAGGTGATCAAATATCACCAAAAGAAAGCTCTGTTTGTTGTAAAAAAAGGACATCAATTTTATTTGGGTACAGCGCCGCACAACCGCGCAATTGTCAGTTAAAATAAGGCAGCGCCGAATCACAAAAAATGGCCAGGTCATTTAACGAGGGGAAACTTTCCGGTCCAAAAGTGGTTAGGATTCAATAAAGTATTTAGAAAAAGAAAAAATAAATTGTGTTTGAAAAACCACTGTGCATGTACCATGTGACAAAAAAAATTACAGACTCCAATAAAAAAATGTCAACTTTTTTATTGGATTTGTTTTATAGCGGACAGTAAAATATATTGTTTTTTTAGTTTTTTTAGTTTTTTTAATTGTTGGTCTTTTTTGTTTATAGTGCAAAAAATAAAAAATAAAAAAATGCAAAGGTGATCAAATACCACCAAAAGAAAGCTTTATTTGTTGGAAAAAAAGGACATCACATTTTATTTAGGTACAGGGTCGCACAACCGCGCAATTGTCAGTTAAAGTAACGTGGTGCCATATCACAAAAAATGGCCTGGTCATTAAGCGGTCCAGAAGTGGTTAGGATTCAAAAAAGTGTATTTTAAAAAAATAAAAAAAATTGTGTTTGAAAAACTGCTGTGCAAGTACCATGTGACATAAAAAAAAGAGCAAATGTGACATAAAAAAAATGACAGACTCAAAAAAAAAAAAGTTTCAACTTTTCTTTTGGATATGTTTTATAGCGGAAAGTAAAAAATATTGTTTTTTTTTTTTTTTTTGTTTTTGTTTTTTTTTTTTTAATTGTTGGTTTTTTTGTTTATAGTGCAAAAAATAAAAAATAAAAAAATGCAAAGGTGATCAAATACCACCAAAAGAAAGCTTTATTTGTTGGAAAAAAAGGACATCACATTTTATTTAGGTACAGCTTCGCACAAGCGCGCAATTGTTAGTTAAAGGAACGCGGTGCCGAATCGCAAAAAAAGGGGGGAAAACGTTCCGGTCCAGAAGTGGTTAGGATTCAGAAAAGTGTATTTAAAAAAAAAAAAAAAGATGTGTTTGAAAAACTGCTAGTGCAAGTACCATGTGACATTAAAAAAAACCAAATGTGACATAAAAAAAATTACAGACTCAAAAAAAGAATTTAAACTTTTCTTTTGGATATGTTTTATAGCGGAAAGTAAAAAATATTGTTTTTTTTTTTTGTTTTTTTTAAATTGTTGGTTTTTTTGTTTATAGTGCAAAAAATAAAAAATAAAAAAACGCAAAGGTGATCAAATGCCACCAAAAGAAAGCTTTATTTGTTGGAAAAAAAGGACATCACATTTTATTTAGGTAGAGCGTCGCACAAGCGCGCAATTGTTAGTTAAAGGAACGCGGTGCCGAATCGCAAAAAATGGCCTGGTCATTAAGGGGGGGAAACTTTCCGGTCCAGAAGTGGTTAGGATTCAGAAAAGTGTATTTAAAAAAAAAAAAAGATGTGTTTGAAAAACTGCTAGTGCAAGTACCATGTGACATAAAAAAAAAAAATGACAGACTCCTATAAAAACATGTAAACTTATTTATTGGATATATTTTATAGCAGAAAGTAAAAAATATATATTTTTTTTAATTGTTGGTCTTTTTTTGTTTATAGTGCAAAAAAAAAAAAAAATAAAATCGCAGAGGTGATCAAGTACCACCAAAAGAAAGTTCTATTTGTGGGAAAAAAAGGACATCAATTTTATTTGGGTACAGCATTGCACAACCGCGCAATTGTCAGTTAAGAAAATTGTGTTTAAAAAACCACTGTGCAAGTACAATATGCCATAAAAAAATGTGACTTAAAAAAAAATGACCTACTCCAATAAAAAAATGTCAACTTATTTATTGGATATGTTTTATAGCGGAAAGCAAGAAAATATTGTTTTTTTTTTTTTTTTTTCTTTTTTTAAATTGTTTATAGTTGTCATGCCTGTCAGCTTAAATCTAACAGATTTACTAGATTCTCAAAATGGAAGACGCTTGTTCGAGCTATTTCTTGTCTTATCCATATAGCTTGCTCCTTTAAAGGTGACTCAAACGGCTGTGACCGCAAGGGATGGCACCATTGTCAAAGGATCAGTTCAGTAATAGAGCTACAGCAGTCTCAGGATCTTATCCTCCGCACTGTACAGCATGAAGCCTATGCTAAGGAGATTGACTGTATCTTGAACAGAAAACATATCCCTAGACAGTGCCCTGAGAAAACTTGACCCATTTCTTGATCAAAATGGACTACTTAGGGTAGGTGGTCGTCTAAGACAAGCCAACCTAGAGTCAGACGAGAGAAACCCTCTAATAGTTCCTGGTCACCACCACATCGCTTACTTGATTGTGTCACATCATCACTCCCATGTCAAACATCAAGGAAGACTGTTCACAGAGGGAGCTTTACGAGCTGCTGGCCTATGGATCGTCGGACTAAGAGATGCGTGGGTAACATGATCCTTAAATGTGTTATTTGTCGTAAACTTCGTGGGATGTTACAAACACAAAAAATGGCCAACCTTCCAACTGATAGACTTTCTCCAGACCCTCCTTTCACCAATGTTGGTCTTGATGTTTTTGGCCCTTGGTCTGTTGTAGCACGTCGCACCAGGGGAAGACACGCAAACAACAAACGCTGGGCAGTAATATTTACCTGTATGGTCATCAGAGCAGTGCATATTGAAGTTATTGAGTCTATGGACACTTCAAGCTTCATAAATTCCCTCAGGCGCGTCATCGCTATTCGAGGCCCTGTAAAACACATCCGCTCAGACAGAGGCACTAACTTTGTTGGAGCAGCCAGGGAACTGCATATTCCTTCTAAAGGGGTAGAGAGATACCTCAGAGACCAGGGCTGTTCATGGACTTTAAACCCACCTCACTCCTCTCACGTGGGTGGAGCGTGGGAAAGAATGATAGGCATAGCCCGCAGAATTCTGGACTCTATCTTTCTGCAAATGGAGACCTCAAGACTTACCCACAAGAGCCTGGTAACCTTCATGGCAGAAGTCTCAGCCATCATCAATGCCAGACCTCTAATTCCAGTCTCAAATGACCCAGGCGAGCCTGTTTTGCTCACACCAGCAGCACTCCTTACACAGAAAACTGGAGTGATCAGTGCTCCTTATGGGAATTTCACCACTAAGGACTAGTCTAGCAAATACCTTCTGGGACAGGTGGAGGAAGCAATATCTTTCTACCTTACAGCCACGTACTAAATGGCAAGATAACAAGCCCAACCTGAAAAAGGGAGATCTTGTTCTGGTTAAAGACTGTCAGTCTCAAAAGAAATGAATGGCCTTTGGGTCTCAGCACTAACACCTTTCCAAGTGAGGATGGGAAGGTCAGAAAAGTGGAAGTCAAGATCCACAGAAACAAGGAGACAAAGTTGTTCCTCAGACCAGTTTCTGAACTGATTTTGTTGTCATCTGAGGAATAAATAGTGGTATCTGATGATACCAGGCGGGGAGTGTCATGCCTCCGGCCTAAGAAAATTATTAATTATATTGAAACTTGCAATACCAATATTGTCCACAAGATGCCACTGTGACCAAGACTACTGATGGACAGTACTTTATGGTATTTCCTGTTCTCTATCACTGGTAATTAGCTCCACCTCGTGCTAAGAGGCTTCCATTTTTAGACATCTCATGGAGAAGCAAGGCTTGTACCCCATGTTCTTGTAGAAGATTCCTGAACCCTTCTAGGAAGCATCGCTGGTATGCCTCAGAACTGTTATCTGCATACAGTGCATATCTTGTTTATGTTCATATACTGATTGTATGCCTTTATCTGTTTATTTCTAGTTTCACCTGACATATCAATCCTATCTGATCAATCCTATCTATTCTCAATCCTATTTGCAAATCCATTCTACCTGACTTATATCCTGTTTCATGTGACCACCATTCTTTCACTGGAATAAAGCCTACGTGGGGCATACGTGTAGTGAGAACAGAACAATAGTGCAAAAAAAATAAATAAAGCGCAAAGGTGAACAAAAGCTCTATTTATTGTAAAAAAAGGACATCAATTTTATTTGAGTACAGTGTCGCACAACCGAGCAATTGTCAGTTAAAGTAACGCGGTGCCGTATCGCAAAAAATGGCCTGGTCATTAAGGGGGGTAAATTTTCCACAGGTCAAGTGGGTAATAAAGTAAATGTATTTGAATAAGATACTTGTTTCTGGAGAGCCAGGATCAGATGTGCTTCGTCACCTGAAGGTAAATAATCTGGTGCTCAACTAACTTCAACGTAGAGGTCAAATACTAATTAAAAAAGTGAGGCCTTTGGGTCTCTGGTATGACAGGAAGATGTGAGGCGGAATGAAGATCGGGACTCAGTCTACTCGTATAATTAAACTTTTGAGATGAAACACATTGTCATAGAATTAATTTAATTAGAACAAGGAAATTTCATGATGACTGGTTCCCATCAGAAGCAGACACATGTGGTCACTTTGGTCTTTGAAAAGCTCAATAAAAAAAAAGTACCATGAACATTTTTGTTTCTGAGAAATATATTTTTTAAAAAAATTATTTTTTTTTCCATCCTAAAGTCATTATTTTTTTAGTTTTGGTCAAAATGGGGAAGTCACTTTTTTAAAGCTATTTCTTTAGCCACTGAAAAGATTTTTCCTTCGCTTTCTGTGTGGTCTCCAATACAGGAAGAAAGCGAAATACCTCTAGTTGGGGATATCAATCTTAATAGTAATTCTCTTTTTTTTTTTTTTTTTTAAATAATTCTCCAAAGAGGTACTCACATATTGTTGCCCATTTCCTTGCAGCACAGGGTGTAAATGAAGTCCTGTTCTGTGATTGGGGGAAATCTTTCTCCAATTAGAAACAGAGCTGAGCTGCTATATAAAAAAAACAAAAAAACAAACAAACAAATAATTCATACCCTAACGAATAATCTATACAAAGAAAAACTTGCATTAAATCAATACATCAATAAAAATATATAAAATAAATAAAACCAACAATATAAAATATAGAACAAATAGTAAAGAAAATAAAATATACAATAAATATAAATGATTATATAATATAAAAATAATAAATAAAATAAATTATACATAAACAAAGCATAATAGCACAGTACATTTTTTTAAACACATGTTTGCTATGTTTTAAAGTATTATTTATTTTATCTATTATTTGTATATTATAAATGTTTTAATATTGGGTTTTTTTATTTAATATAATATATATAATATATTATTATATTTTTTAATATTCATTGATGTATTGACGTAATGCTCTTTTTTATTTGTATAGATTATTATTATGGTATGAATTATTATTATTATTATTATTATTTTTTTTCATATATAACTGCTCAGCAGCTCAGCACAGTTTCTACTTGGAGAAAGATTTCCCCAATCACAGAACAGGACTTCATTTACACCCTGTGGTGCAAGGAAAGGGCAAAACTATGTGAGCATCTCTTGCACCCATTCTCTATTTTTAAATAGAGAATTATTATATCCCCCACAAGAGGTATTTTGCTTACTTCCTGTATTGATGACCACACCAAAAATGAGGGAAAAATCTTTCCAATAGCTAAAGAAGTAGTCTTAATAATACCATTTTTTTAAAATACATTTTTGCTATTTTTAATGTATTATTTATTATTTTTATATTATAAAAAATGTTATGTTTTTTTATTTACTATTTTTCTTTTTTATATTGTTATTTCATTATTTTTATTCTATATATTTATTGATTTATTAATTTAATGCCTCTTTTTATTTGTATAGATCACTTGTTATGGTATGAATTATTTTTATTTTTTATATAGAACTGTTTTTTAATTGGCGGAAAATTTCCCCAATCACAGAACAGGCCATTATTTACTCCCTGTGGTGCAAGGAAATGGGCAAAATATGTGACAACCTCTATTTTTAAATAGAGAATTACTATTACGATTGATATCCCCCACTAGAGGTGCTTCCTGTATTGGCGACCACACAGAAAGCAAATTAATTGTTTATTTTATTTATTAATGTTATATTATAAATGATTTTAGATTTATTGTATTGTTTTTTTAGTTTACTATTTTTCTTTTTTTATATTATTATTTTATGTTTTTTTTTTTATATGCAATACAATATTATATAATATACACATATTAAATAAAATTAGTAGGAAATAAGTTAATTTGAATCTAGCTAACTGTATTGCATGTGATATTCACCTTGCAAACTTTCTGAACCACTTAGATTATCAAATAGCTGCTCAGTCCCTGACTCCTCTCTGAATTCCGTGAAAAATCTTCCCAATGGCTAAAGAAATAGTCTTAATAATCCATTTTTCTAAATAAATGTTTATTAGATTTTATTAATGGTTTATTTTATTTATTAATGTTATAATATTAATAATTTTAGATAATAATAATAATAAAGAAGGGCATTAAATCAATAAGAATTTTAAAAATATAATTTAAACAATATATTAAAAAAGAAAAATAGTAAAGAAGAAAAATCACAATAAATATAAAATATTCTTTGATATACAAATAAAAAAAAAATAGTATAATACATTTTTGTTATAAATAAATGTATTTGTGTATTAATGTACTTCTTTTTATCTGTATAGATTGTTTCTTATGGTATACATTTTTTATTTTTTTTTGGGTAGCGCTGTATGTTGCATAAAAAGTTAATTTGAATCTAGCTAACTGTATTGCATGTGATATTCACCTTGCAAACTTTCTGAACCGCTTAGATCATCAAATAGTTTCTCAATCCCTGACACCTCTCTGAATTCCGTGAAAAATCTTCCCAATGGCTAAAGAAATAGTCTTAACAATAAATTTTTCTAAATAAATGTTTGCTAGGTTTTAATTAATTGTTTATTTTATTTATTAATGTTAAAATATAAATGATTTTAGACGTATTGTATTTTTTTTAATTCACTATGTTTCTTTTTTATATTATTATTTTAGTTTTGTTTTTTGATATGCAATACAATATAAAATATTATATAATATACACATATTAAATAAAATAAACAAGAAATAAAAAAAATATATACCATAACAAATAATCTATAAAAATAAAAAAGGGCATTAAACCAATTTAGGATTTCGAGAATAGAATTTAGAATTTAAAAAATATAATTTAAACAATATATTAAAAAAAGAAAAATACTAAAGAATACAAATAAAAAATACATTAAACCAATTTAGAAATTAAAGAATAGAATTTAGAATTTAAAAAATATAATTTAAACAATATATTAAAAAAAGAAAAATACTAAAGAATACAAATAAAAAATACATTAAACCAATTTAGAAATTAAAGAATAGAATTTGGAATTTAAAAAATATAATTTAAACAATATATATGTAAAGAAAAAAAACTCACAATAAATATAAAATATTCTTTGATATACAAATAATAAATAAAATAAATGATACATAAAAAATAGTATAATACATTTAAAAAAAAAAAAAATTTATTTGTGTATTTTTTGTGTATATTTTGTGTACTTCTTTTTATCGGTATAGATTATTTCTTATGGTATAAAGTATATTTTCTTTAATGTATTTATTCTTGGGTAGCGCTGTATGTTGCATAAAAAGTTAATTTGAATCTAGTAGACTGTATTGCATGTGCTATTCACCTTGCAAACTTTCTGAACTGCTTAGATCCTCATATAGTTTCTCAGTCCCCGACACCTCTCTGAATTCCATGAAAAATCTTCCCAATGGCTAAAGAAATAGTCTTAATAATACATTTTTTCTAAATAAATGTTTGCTAGGTTTTAATTTATTTTTGTTTATTTTATTTACTAATGTTGTATTATAAATGATTTTAGACTTATTGTATTATTTTTTTAAATTTACTATTTTTCTTTTTTATATTTTTTTTATTATTTTATGTTTTTTATATGCAATACAATATAAAATAGTATATAATATACACATAATATACACATATTAAATAAAATAAACAAGAAATAAAAAAATATATACCATAACAAATAATCTATACAAATAAAAAAGGGCATTAAACCAATTTAGAATTTAGAGAATAGAATTTAGAATTTAAAAAATATAATTTAAACAATATATCAAAAAATGAAAAATAGTAAAGAATACAAATAAAAAATGCATTAAACCAATTTAGAAATTAAGGAATATAATTTAGAATATAAAAAATATAATTTAAACAATATATTAAAAAAAAGGAAAATAGTAAAGAAAAAAAATCACAATAAATATAAAATATTCTTTGATATACAAATAATAAATAACATAAATGATACATAAACAATAGTATAATACATTTTTTAAAATAAATTTATTTGTGTATTTTTTGTGTATATTTTGTGTACTTCGTTTTATTGGTATAGATTATTTCTTATGGTATAAAGTATTTTTTTTTTTTTTTTAAATATATCTATTCTGGGGTAGCGCTGTATGTTGCATAACAAGTTAATTTGAATCTAGCTAACTGTATCGCATGTGATATTCACCTTGCAAATTTTCTGAACCGCTTAGATCATCAAATAGTTTCTCATTCCCCGACACCTCTCTGAATTCCGCGAAAAATCTTCCCAATGGCTAAAGAAATAGTCTTAATAATACATTTTTTCTAAATAAATGCTTGCTAGGTTTTAATTTATTTTTGTTTATTTTATTTAATAATGTTATATTATAAATGATTTTAGACGTATTGTATTTTTTTAAAATTTACTATTTTTCTTTTTTATATTTTTTTATTATTTTATGTTTTTTGTATGCAATGCAATATAAAATAGTATATAATATACACATATTAAATAAAATAAACAAGACATAAAAAAATATACCATAACAAATAATCTATACAAATAAAAAAGGGCATTAAACCAATTTAGAATATAGAGTATGGAATTTAGAATTTAAAAAATATAATTTAAACAATATATCAAAAAAAGAAAAATAGTAAAGAATACAAATAAAAAAAATGCATTAAACCAATTTAGAAATTAAAGAATAGAATTTAAAAAATATAATTTAAACAATATATTAGAAAAAAGGAAAAATAGTAAAGGAAAAAAAATCACAATAAATATAAAATATTCTTTGATATACAAATAATAAATAACATAAATGATACATAAACAATAGTATAATACATTTTTTAAAATAAATTTATTTGTGTATTTTTTGTGTATATTTTATGTACTTCGTTTTATCTGTATAGATAGTTTCATATGGAATAAAGTATTTGTTTTTTTTTTTTTTTTTTAAATATATCTATTCTGGGGTAGCGCTGTATGTTGCATAACAAGTTAATTTGAATCTAGCTAACTGTATCGCATGTGATATTCACCTTGCAAATTTTCTGAACCGCTTAGATCATCAAATAGTTTCTCATTCCCCGACACCTCTCTGAATTCCGTGAAAAATCTTCCCAATGGCTAAAGAAATAGTCTTAATAATACATTTTTCTAAATAAATGTTTGCTAGGTTTTAATTGTTTATTTTATTAATGTTATATTATAAATGATTTTAGATTTATTGTATTATTTTTTAATTTACTATTTTTCTTTTTTTATATTATTTTATGTTTTTTTTAATAGGCAATACAATATAAAATATTATATAATATACACATATTAAATAAAATAAACAAGAAATAAAAGAAAATATACCATAACAAGTAATCTATACAAATAAAAAAGTAGAATGTAGAGAATAGAATTTCGAATTTTAAAAATATAATTTAAACAATATATTAAAAAAAAGAAAAATAGTAAAGAATACAAATAAAAAAATGCATTAAACTAATTTAGAATTTAAAGAATAGAATTTTGAATTTTAAAAATATAATTTAAACAATATATTAAAAAAAGAAAAATAGTAAAGAAAAAAATCACAATAAATATAAAATATTCTTTGATATACAAATAATAAAATAAATGCTACATAAACAATAGTATAATAATTTTTTTTAAATAAATTTATTTGTGTATTTTTTGTGTATATTTTGTGTACTTCTTTTTATTGGTATAGATTATTTCTTATGGTATAAAGTATTCGTTTTTTTTTAAAATATATTTATTCTTGGGTAGCGCTGTATGTTGCATAAAAAGTTAATTTGAATCTAGTAGACTGTATTGCATGTGATATTCACCTTGCAAACTTTCTGAACTGCTTAGATCATCAAATAGTTGCTCAGTCCCTGACACCTCTCTGAATTCCGTGTCTTCATCTGTCCTTTCTTCCACACGCACAGAGAGACAGCGCTCTCCTTCCCTCTCATTACTGTCACATCTGTGGACGGAAGCGTGCAGGGTAATTAAATCGGTGTCTTCGGTGTCCTCCAAGGTTTGCCGAGCAGGGAGCACAGTTCAGAAGAAAGAAAATTAATAAATGCCAATTTGGTCCTTTAATGAATTTAAGGGACGATAAGATTTCGCTTGGTCTAAACTTTTAATTTTGTCATGTAGAAATGTCATTCTTGTAGAGGGGAAAGCCGGGTCTTGTCTGATTTTAATAAGATTTCCATTGCAAAGAGAGTATTGATTTTCTGGTTCTATGGAAAAATGTGACAGAGCTTGTTAGAATAAAAAGGTGCGGGTAGTCAACTTCAATAAGCAATATTAAAAAAAAAAGAAAAAGAGAAGAAAAGAAAAAAACAAGAACTGTGATCATGAGGCTGTTGGTGTAAATTTACATCATGGCAGACGTTGGATGGAGGTTGCAATATGACCACCAGAAGATCTCTACAATGGCCTTACAATAGCCATAGTGGCCCATGGGGACAGGAAGGGGGGCCTGCGACACACACGACGAAAAAAAAAGTAATATAAATATTTAAATACTTTGGGTGTGGGTGGTGCGCCCAGCAGCTCTTCCCCCACCACAGAGCCATTATCGGCAATTGCCAGCTGTCATTTTGACAGCCAGGACTTCTTTTCTTTATCATAACCCCTTAAGGATCAGGCCTTTTCTGACACTTTTTGTTTAAAATTTTTTATTTTTTTGCTAGAAAATTACTTAGAACCCCCAAACATTTTTATATATATATATATATATATATATGTGTGTGTGTGTGTGTATATATATATATATATATATATATATATATATGTATATATAATTATTTATATATATATATATATATATATATATATATATATATATATATATATATTTATTTATTTATATCTTTTTATATTTTATATTTTTTTATATTTTAGATTTTTTAGATTTTATATATTTTATATATTTTATATTTATATATATATATATATATATATATATATATATATATATATATATTTTTTAGCAGAGACCCCAGAGAATAATATAGGGATCGTTACAAATTTTTATGTTGCACGGTATCTGCGCAGCGGTTCTCCAAATGCAATTTCACACTTTAATGATTTTTAATGCACAATACACACAAGGCCCAACACAATGTATAAAATAAATAAAAAATATTTATATAAATATAAAACATGATGTTACGCCGAGTAAATGGATACCTAACATGTCACGCTTTAAAATTGTGCACGCTCATGGATAAAACTCTCCATAGTCGATACTATACTTAACCGCTTCCGGACCGCCCGTCGCAGTTAAACGTCGCTACTTTGATGTTAAATACCGGGGTTATGGCAGCAGATAGCTGCCATAACCCTTTTTTGTTTTTTACTGGGCAGGCGGTCTTCTTTCGCATAAAAGTGGTCCCAGTGGCAGATTCGCCGTGGGATCACTTTTAAGGGCAGCAGGAGAGGTGCCGCCCCCCCCCCCCCGCCTCCCGGTCGTTTTCCCTGCTTACTGGAGCCATCGGTAGTGGGGAAGACGATCCGGTCCTCTCCCCTCCTAGACAGGAAGTCGAGTGGGGACAACCTGGCCCCCACTCCACTCTATGGCCTTGGAGGACCGGAGTGACATCGTACATCGCTTCCTCCCAACGACCTTAAAGGGCTCTTTTTTTCCTTGATGAAAATTTACTTTTTTTTTTTTTTTTACTTTTTAGTGTAGATGTGAGATGTGAGGTCTTTTTGACCCCAGATTTCACATTAAAGAGGCCCTGTCATGCTTATTTCTATTACAAGGGATGTTTACATCCCTTGTAATATGAATAAAAGTGATCAAAAAACATTTTTTTTTAAAGCGACAATGTAAAAATAAAAAATAAAATAAATAAGAAAAATATAATGTAAAGAGCCCCGTCCCTCCGAGTTCGCGCGCAGAAGCGAACGCATACGCAAGTCACGCACGCATATGTAAACGGTGTTCAAACCACACATGTGAGGTAGCGCCGCGATTGTTAGAGCAAGAGCAATAATTCTAGTGCTAGACCTCCTCTTTACCTATAAACTGGTAACCTGTAGAAATTTTTAAAGCGTCGCCTATGGAGATTTTTAAGTACCAAAGTTTGTCGCCATTCCGTGAGCATGCCCTATTTTTAAGCATGACATGTTAGGTATCTATTTACTCGTCGTAACATTATCTTTCACATTATAGAAAAAAATTGGGCTAAATTGACTGTTTATTTTTTTTTTTTAAAAATGCAGTGAAATGTATTTTTTCCAAAAATATTTTGTTTGAAAGACAGCTGCGCAAATACCGCATGACAAAAAATATTGCAACAACCGCCATTTTATTCTCAAGAGTCTAAAGAAAAAAAAAAAAATATATATATATATATATATACACAGTATATATATATATATATATATATATACACAGTATATATAATGTTTGGGGGATTCTAAGTCATTTTCTAGCAAAAAATACAAATTTTAAGTGTCAGAAATAGGCCTGGTCCTTACATAGTTACAATTTTTTCCAGGTTACCTGTTTAGAGTTACAGAGGAGGTCTAGCGCTAGAATTATTGTTCTCCCTGTAATGTTCGCAATACCTCACATGTGTCGTCCGAACACCATTTATGCATGCATGTTCAACTTACGTATGTGTTCGCTTCTGTGCGCGGGCGCGGAGGGATGTGGGCACTTTAACCACTTGCCTTCTGCTCACTAGAGCACTACTGCGGCAAAGTGGCTGTTGTAGGTCTGCCGACGTATACCTACGTCGGCAGACCCTCCCCCTTCTCGGTGGCGCGCGCGCCGCCGGAGGCTCGCTCCCGCTGTATTCAGTCACAGCGGGAGTCGGGCCAGGGGAGGAGCAGCTGCGATCGCTGCTGGTCTTCCCCGATCGTCGGGGAATTGAGTCTGGAGATCCGCCCGCTTGTGTAAACAGAGCGGGCAGATCTCCTAAGTGACAAACAGTGACAGATTGCAGGGTCCAGCATAGCTGAACCTGCGATCTGTCCCTGTGTCACTCAGTCACCTCCCCCCACACATGTCAGTAAGCACCAGGCATACATTAACCCCTCCCTCTCCAATAAAATTAACCCCTTCCCTGCCAGTGTCATTTTTACAGTAACAGTGCATATGTATAGCACTAATTACTGTAGTAATGTCACTGGTAACCCCAAAAGTGTCAAAAATGTCAGTCAAGGGTCCGATCTGTCCGCCGCAATGTCGCAGTCCCGCAAAAAAAATCGCAGATTGCCGCCATTACTCGTTAAAAAAAAAAACACCAAAAACGACAGAAATATTTCCCTTAGTTAGTAAACGCAATAACTTTTGCGCAAACCAATCAAAATACGCTTATTGTGATTTTTTTTTTACCAAAAATATGTAGCAGAAAACAAATTGGCCTAAAATGATAAAAAATGTGAAAAATATTGTTATTTTTTTCAAAATTGACGCTATTTTTTTGTTTATAGCGCAAAAAGTAAAAATCGAACAGGTAATCAAATACCACCAAAAGAAAGCTCTGTTTGTGGGAAAAAAAGGACGTAAATTTTGTTTGGGTACGGTGTTGCATGACCGCGCAATTGTCGGTTAAATTCGCACAGTGCCGAATCGCAAAAAGTGGCCCAGGCGTAAGACAGCAAAATCCTCCGGTGGTAAAGTGGTTAAAATTCCTTTTTTATTATTGATTTATTTATTTTTATTTTTTTACTTTTCCTTTAATTTTTTTTTTTTTTTTTTAAATCACTTTTATTCCTATCACAAGGATTGTAAACATCCATTGTGATAAAAAAAAGGGATGACAGGTCCTCTTTATGGAGAGATCTTGGTTCTATAAGTGGTAGAGTGAATGAGGGTTAGAGGTTCCAGATACCAAAGCAAATCTCTTACAGACTCTTCAGATCCATAACAAATCCAGCTTCACAGCGCCAGGACCTTTAGTCCAATCAGGCAATTCAGATTCCAGTGTGTCCTCAAAGCGAGTCACCAGGCCCTTCTGATAGACCAGCCTTGATCCCGACTCTCTCTAGGAAGGAGCCTCCTCTGGATCTTCTCACCTTGGTACGGCTTCCTCCACACTGTGCAGGACAGCCTCAGGACCACCTGAGTGCATGTAGGCCTCAAAATAGGCCTCTGGGCCCAAATACAAAGCTCTCTCCAGTTGCATCCCCTCAGGTCCAAGCCTGAGACAAAAGACCTTATCCATCCATTGTGTCAAAAATATCTACAGTGCATGTGGAAAGTATTTACAGCACAAAAAATACCCCATAATGACAACGTGAAATAAGTTTATTTGAAATCTTTGCAAATGTATTAACCACTTAAGCCCCGGAAGATTTTACCCCCTTCCTGACCAGGGCCTATTTTGCGATTCTGCACTGCGTGACTTTAACGGACAATTGCGCGGTCGTGCGATGCTGTACCTAAACAAATTTGACGTCCTTTTTTTCCCACAAACAGAGCTTTCTTTCGGTGGTATTTGATCACCTGTGCGATTTTTTGATCATGCGCTATAAACAAAAAAAGAGCGTCAATTTTGCAAAAATAACAATATTTTTCACTTTTTTTATATGAAATTCCCCCCAAAAAAATGTAAAAATCTAAATTTTTTAACATTTTAGGCCAATTTGTTTTATGCTACATATTTTTGGTAAAAAAAAAAAATGCAAAAAGCGTATTTTGATTGGTTTGCGCAAAAGTTATTGCGTTTACTAACTAAGGGAAAGATTTTTGTAATTTTTGTTGTTTTTTTTTTTAACGCATAATGGCGGCGATCTGTGATTTTTTTTGCGGGACTGCGACATTGCGGCGGACAGATCGGACCCTTGACTGACATTTTTGACACTTTTGGGGTTACCAGTGACATTACTACAGTAATCAGTGCTATACATATGCACTGTTACTGTAAAATGACACTGGCAGTGAAGGGGTTAACTTTTTTTAGAGGGAGGGGATGTGTGTGTCCCTAGGGGCGTGATTCTAGCTGTGATTGGCTGTGGCTTGATGTGTAGGAACAGTGATCAACGGTCCTACATAGTAGAACCGTATGATCACTATTCATACACAGGGGAGAATGACAGGCGGCTTGTTTACATCAGCCGCCTGCCTTTCTCCCGCTGTAACGGAGAATCGCAAGTGCCCGGCGGACATCGGGTTCGCCGGGCACACGTGCGCGGGGGGGGGGGGTCCGTGACCGCGGCGGCGTGCGCTCGCTCCCCAGAGCCTCACAGGCTAGTGACGTACCCATACGTCACTTTGCCTGTGAGGGGCTGACCGCCGCAGTATATGTACTTGCGGCGGTCGGCAAGCGGTTGAATATAAAAAATGAAAAGAATCCCATGTACATAAGTATCACAGCCTTTGCTCAATACTTTGGTGAAGCACCTTTGGCTCCAATTACAGCTTCAAGTCTTTTTGAGTATGATGCTACAAGCTTGGCACACCTATTTTTTGGCAGTTTCTCCCATTCTTCTTTGCAGGACCTCTCAAGCTCCATCAGGTTGGATGGGGAGCGTTGTCAGTCATTTTCAATGTTCAATCGGGTTCAAGTCTGGGCTCTGGCTGGGCCACTCAAGGAAATTCACAGAGTTGTCCCGTAGCCATTCCTTTGTTATCTTGGTTGCGTGCTTAGGATCGTTGTCCTGTTGGAAGATAAACCTTTGCCCCAGTCTAAGGGCCAGAGCTCTCTGGAGCAGGTTTTCATCAAGGATGTCTCTGTACATTGCTGCATTCATCTTCCCCTCCATCCTGACTAGTCTCCCAGTTCCTGCCACTGAAAAACATCTACACAGCATGATGCTGCCACCACCATGCTTCACTGTAGGGATAGTATTGGCCAGGTGATGAGCGGGGGGCCTGTCTTCCTTCAGACATGACTTTCTTCCATCTATAATGCAGGCCGATTGGTGGAGTGCTGCAGAGATGGTTGTTCTTCTGGAAGGTTCTCCTCTCTCCACAGAGAAATGCTGAAGCTCTGTCAGAGTGACCATTGGGTTCTTGGTCACCCCCCTGACTAAGGCCCCTCTCCCCCGATCGCTCAGTTTGGCTGGGCGGCCCGCTCTAGGAAGAGTCCTGGTGGTTCCAAACTTCTTCCATTTATGGATGATGTTGGCCACTGTACTCATCGGACCTTCAATGCTGCAGAAATGTTTTTGTACCCTTCCCCAGATCCGTGCCTCCATACAATCCTGTCTCAGGGGTCTACAGACAATTCATTGGACTTCATGGCTTGGCTTGTGCTCTGACATGCACTGTTAACTGTGGGACCTTATATAGACAGGTGTGTGCCTTTCCAAATCCTGACCAATCAACTATATTTACCACAGGTAGACTCCAATCAAGTTGTAGAAACATCACAAGGATTATGTAAGAGCCGTTTAGCTGGACCCAAACAGGCATTGGCACGCATGGCCAGGAACATTAGTGTGTGCACAGGAAGAAATGTGCGTGTGCGCATGCGCGGTCGCACACACACGCACGCATTGGCGCCAAATGGCCTATTTAAGCTGAGCAATGACAGGAGCCCATTGCTGAGTAGTCTTTCAGCTTGTTCCTGTTCACCTGTGCCCTGGCCTGCTTCTGGTTTACCTGTGCTGACCCGTGCTGACCCGGCTTGCCCTTGACTGTCCTTTGGATTCCTGCCTGCCTTCCTGTGACCCTGGCCTGTGATTGCCTTGCTCCTGTCTTATGCCTTTGTACCTCGTTGCCAGATTGTGTACCGACTTCGGCTTGTATCCTGACACTGCTTCCGTCTCACGTTCCTGTACCCGCACTGCCTGGCTGTTGACGACTCCTTGGCTTGTATTCCGGCTACGCTCCTGCCTTCTCATAAATTCTTGTAAAAGCAGTCCTAGCTGAAGAGGAGCCTCCCTTGGTTCTGAACTGCCACTGCCAGACAAAGGCAGCTCTGGAGTGTCACGAAGCAAAAAAATAAAATGTTGGTCAGTCGCAGATTTGTACCCTGGTAATCCCGCTCTAGTGATGCCCCTGCTTATCATAGCACCCTAGGCCATGGCCTATGTGGCCTAGAGGTAAACCTGGTCCTAACTGCATGCTGTTGATGTGATCATTAGTCTGAGTACTTAGATCGCTTTACCATCTGCCCTGTCTGAAATCTGTGACAACACTGTGGACATCAAGGAAGGATAACACCGTTTCACTTCCTATCATGGGACAGGCAGTGAGTTTCCCAACATTCTCTCCAATAAAACCATCATTATTAGCAATATATTATTTTAAAAAAATTGTGTAAAGAACAGTGTTAAAAAAATAAAAAATCCTAAGGCAACATGAAAGTATACAATGTATAAATACAAAAAATCCAGTATGCTGTAAAAGTCCCGTAAAAGTCCTGTAAGGTCCCGTTCACGCTTGCGTTAGCCCTCTGAAGAGTGATCTACCGTGGATTTCTGTTCAGATAGCATTTGAATGGTGAGGAGAAGGTGTTATATCTCTTGCTCCCCACCTGTTTTAACCCCCAAAAGCATGCCTCACCGCCAGGGAAGGACTGGGCCAGGGGGCAGGGGGGCAATTGCCCCCTGGGCCACTTTGATGTCCTGTAAAAAGGCTGCACTGCTTCTGCCACAGACATGCCTAAAGGATTCCTGGTGAAGAGAAGTAAAAAGTCCCCACCACTGACCTACTGAGTGCAGGTTGAAGACAAGGACAGAGCGCAGGCCTCCTCCCCCAGCATGGATGGTGTAAACTGTGTCTGAGCAGAGTCCAGTTCCATGCCCCACTGGAGACTCTTCTCCGCTGACCAGCCCCAACCCAGCTGTCCCAGCTCCCCCCAACAGCCCCCTGCTGGCCAGGTTGGGAACCTGGACTCAGCCGGTGAATAGAGAGTACCTGGAGCAGGGCTTCAGCCTGGAATGGGGGTCAGGAGTAGGGCAGGAAGAGGGAGAGTGGGAGGGGGGCCTAGTAGCTGCACCCTGGGCCTCTGGTTTGTACTTGCCCCCTGGGCCGAAGGGCTGCCAGTCTGCCCCTGTTCCCTGCACCACAGCTATGTGCATTGTATGCAGTTGCAATCTGGCCCTTTTTACCTGAATGTAATACGAATAATGCAGAATGGCACACACGTAAATAAATACCAACTAAATAGTACAGCAGGAGTGAGGAAAATGGTCCAATAGTGTCCATAAGGGGTTAGCACACTTGTTGCAGCTCCTCAGAAACTGAAGAAATCTCTGGGAATATAAAAAAAAAAAAAAAATTAAAACCAGAGGGCACTAATCTAAGTGTAGTAATGCACAAAAACTTTATTAGTAAAACAAAATGGCAACTCACATGTAGTAAATAGCGACGCATACCACAAATATGTCCCAAATCCTGAACCAGAGATCCAGGCCTTTACTTCCACCCACTGCTCCTTCCATCTCCGTGTATCCAGCAATGGTGAATCCATGGGAATAAAAGGTTAAACTTCCCATAGCATAATAACATAACTTTATTAGAATAATAAAATAAGAAACAGGGCGACTCACATTGAGTTGTGCTGCACCCAGTATTTGTGTATAAGCAAAACAAGCGGTTTCCACATCTTCTCATCCTTAGTATCAGGGGAAAGAATAGTGCCCCATCAATGGTATCAGTGGGAGGAATAGTGCCCCATAGTTTGTGTCAGTGGGAGGAATAGTGCCCCATCATTGGTGTCAGTGGAGGAATAGTGCTCCATCATTGGTGTCAGTGGGAGGAATAGTGCCCCATTGTTGGTGTCAGTGGAAGGAATAGTGACCCATAGTTGGTGTCAGAGGAAGGAATGGTGCCTCATCACTGGTGTCAGTGGGAGGAATAGTGCCCCATCATTGCTGTCAGTAGGAGGAGTCGTTTCACATCATTCAGCTTCGGGTGTGGCTGCAGGAAGGTTCTCTGGCTGTGTGTCTGCTCCAGGTGATTTCTGTGAGAGGGGAGTTCGGTAAAATCTCTCCCAGCCCTGCTGGCCCCTATCTGGGGAGGCCATGCAGGCCAGCAGGGCCTCTCCTGCTGGAAGCTCTGAACCATCCCCTGGGCTGATGGATGACACCCCTGCTCCTGGACAAGCCATGGCTGGAGATCTCTCTGCCCCTGGTGAGGATGAGGATACCGAGTCCATTCGGGAGCGAGTGGTGGCCGGGATCAAGGTCCTGAATAGGGAGAGAGACCAGCTCTACAAACTGAGAGCAGAGTTGAAACGCCTGCGAAAGCAACGTGAAGGTTTGCACAGCCGCAGCCGTGGATCTATGGATTCGGAAATCCAGTTGGCAAAGGTCCGGGTTCAACACCAGGAAACCATTGTGGCCATGATGGAAGGTAAAGAGGGGCCCTTTAAAGAAAAGTTCTGCAATGACCGCAGATTTGCAAGGATGGCAAAGATGGAGGTGGAGGAGGGGACCCCAAGTTCTGACCCCCTGCCCCCCCAAGGTGAGGTGAGCAGCCCGTTGCCTTCTCAGGGCTCAGGAGGCATGCTTAAAGTGATCCAGGCAGTGGAGTCTCCAGTACGGGCGGATCAGCTGGTGTTTGGTGAGGAGAACATACCTGATAATGTGCCTGATAAGGTAAAACCTAGCAAGTCACAAGTGACTGATAAAACTATTTTTGTGCCATTTAACACCTTGGCTAATACTGATGTTTTGCCCAATGACACCCAGGCTGGTAATTTTGTATCCAGCAATATTTCAGCTGCTGATGTTTCCTTGCAGGAAAAACTGCGTTTAAAAAATGACATTGCAGCAAAGGAACTACAAGAGCCTGAACAACCCATTAACCCCCCTTTTGCTGAGCCCAAGGCTGTTTGTCCAGTCACAGCTGTTGTTCAGGACTCTACACTGCAGCATCAGGCCACCTGTGGTACTACAGCAGACACTGTGATAATGAATGGTGATTGTAACGATTCTTCTAACGATTCTTCTATTTCAGGTGTTCTGAATAGTGCTGCCAATATGTGTGCAATGGATAATCCTGCTGGCTCAGTACAAGCAATTAATAATAAGGATAGTAATGTACCGGCTAAAGTCACATCAGTGTGGGGTCTTGGCCCTGATAAGCCTTCTTTTGCTCAGGTGGTACGCTCTGCACCTGGTAACATTATTAAGCCAGGGCTGCAGCCAATGAGGAACCCTGCTTCCAGGCAGAGATTTACACCACAGACTGCCACTTTGAGCACCCCTGGTTCCGGTCTTGGGTCTCTGGCTTCTGCTGGGGGTCCAAGGCGTAATGTAGTCATTCTTAAATGGGAAGGTGGTGCAGTCTCTCCAGCACGGCGTGTGGTGGTGGATATGATTTTGGAGATGGGCTTTGGGGCGAATGACCTTTATGCCCTAATACATGTAGCTGGGAGCCGGGAGTACACAATCAGCTTCACCAGGCCAGAGGGTCTTGACCTGTTCTGGGAACGATATGAGGCTCGGTGCAGGTCAAGACCCGAATGGGAAGATCTGGCACCAGTTGCTGTTTCACAAAGATCAACGGTTAAAAAAATAACCATCATCCTCACTAACGAGAGTGTTCCTGCTCGGGACTTGGAGGTCTGGTTAAGGAACTATGGTGAGGTTTTGACAACGCCAAATAAAATCCTTGATGAACGTGGCATCTGGACTGGGGGTTGGTCAGTAACGGTCAGGTTGGCCAGGGATGGGAATGTTGTCCGTCACCTGCCCTCCTCGGCTTTCATAGGGAGGGATAGGATGACTGTTTTTTATCCTGGTCAGCCAAAGCTGTGTCACCGCTGTGGAGAAAAGGGGCATTTTAGCTCCTCCTGTTCAGCCTTAATATGTTCGGTATGTCGGGGACAGGGTCATGTGGCCAGGGACTGCACCCAGGCGATAAGGTGCAACCTGTGCTTGCGCCTTGGCCACCCCTACAGCCGATGTCCGGAGGCCTGGCACAATATGGAGAAGGAGGTAGTAGATGAGCTGTTGAGGCTGGACAGGATGGAGGATGAGGCCCCTGGTGTACCATCCTCCTCTGCGGTGACTGACCCCCCAGGTCCTGTTCAGGATCCCTCCCCAGTTTCTGTGGCCAACCCTCCTGTGTCTGTAGGTATTCCTTCTGTGGCTGTCTCTGTGTCCCCCCAGCCTAATGTACCCGCTCCTCTTGTGTCAGAACCTTCTAAGTCTGTGCCCCCCGAGTCAGTCTTGCCCCATGAGTCTCCTAGGTCTGACTTAAGGGAAGGTCC
The DNA here is from genome assembly GCF_965119305.1 of Pelophylax lessonae. NCBI lineage: Eukaryota > Metazoa > Chordata > Amphibia > Anura > Ranidae > Pelophylax > Pelophylax lessonae. The sequence continues at coordinate 24,821,509 of NC_138769.1, forward strand.
CCCCCCACCTGGAGCGGTGGCATGTGCCAAAAAGGGTGCTGCTGCTTCTTCTGTAAAGAAGTCTTCTGCAAAGACTTTGAAGAAAAAAACAAGAGATGAAAACATCTCGGAGTCTGACCTGCAGTACCTGGAGGAGAGAAGGAGGGTTGTGAGGCGGAAGAGACAGGCGGTGAGGACGGAACAGGGACAGGAAGCCCCAGTGTCTGTCCCCAACCGTTCTAGGGCTTCCGCTTGGGATATTTCCTCATCTGGAGCTTCCTCTGAACAAAATTCAGACTCAGAAATGGAGTTGGAGGAGGCCTCAAGAAAAAGAGAGGCTTCTGGTGATGAGCAGCAGAGGGGAGCTAAGAAGCAATCCACCCAATAACCCAAATGGCGGTTCCCCCTCCGTTAAAAGTGGTGACAATAAATGTCGCCAGTATTAAGTCGGTAAGAGCTCGTTCTATGGCCTTCTTTTTGTTCAGCCAATTAGATGCTGAAATTTTATTTTTGCAGGAGACTAGGCTCACCTCCTTGGCAGATATTCATATGGCCAAGAGAGAGTGGAGGTATGGTCCATCTTACTGGTCTCTTGCGGCCGAGCCTTACAGCGGGGTGGCGGTGTTGTTTAAAACCGGCATGGTAACTGTCCGGCGGGTTATTGAGGTGGAGATTGGGAGATGTATGGTCTTAGACGTCCTTGTGGGAGGGCAGGACCTGCGCCTAATTAATATTTATGGGCCGCACACAAAGTGGGACAGGAAATGCCTTTTTACAAGGATCAAGCCATTTCTTTTTACATCCCGGCAAGTGGTTTTTGGAGGTGACTTTAATACTGTGACTAGGCCCAAGGACAGGAAGGACTTCAATGACAGGCTGGGATATGATAGCGTTTTTTTTAAATAGTATGGTTAGGGATGCTGGTCTTGTGGATGTGCACATTAAGCACCTTCCGGATGACACAGGGTTCACCTTTCATCGAGGTAATAGTCAGAGTAGGATAGATAGGTTTTTTTTGAAGGAGGCCTCTGCTTTCTCACCCCCAGTGGTGCAGGCAGTGGAGTTCTCTGATCACTGTATGCTATCTGTGGTCTTGAATGCTTCAGACTTCCCTCAGAGGGGCAAAGGCATCTGGAGATTGAATTCGACTCTCCTTGAGGAAGAACATGTTAGACAATCCTTTGAGGAATTCTTTCAGGCACAGGTGACCATCCTGGACTTTTGTAGCAGCAAGGCTGAGTGGTGGGAGCTGACCAAAAAAAGGATTGCTGGATTCTTCAGGGGCCTAGCCAATAAAAAACAGTTTAATAGATACATGACCTACCAACGTTTGCGGAGGAAGCTGGATATTCTTGTCTCGAGAGGAGGAGATCCTGGGGCAATCTCTGAAGTGAAAATCCTCCTCAGGAAGTGTCAATATGATCGGCATACCTCTTTGGTTCTGGAGCGGGACTATGGGAAATACCACTCGCCTGACCCTTACCAGAACTGCAAACAGGGTGTAGCTGTTAAGATGGTCGTTGGCCTTAAGGATAGTACAGGTTCCTTGACAAAGTCCAGGTCAGGGATCCTGGAGGTCGTGAGGTCTTTTTATGCTGAACTTCTTGGGAGGAAAGAGCTTGACCGAGACAAGATGGAAAGCTTTTTGGACTCTACTCCAGGTCTAAATGGTGGAGATGTCCCTTTGATGAATTTGACAGAAGAGATCACAGTTGAAGAGGTGACGAGGGCAATTGAACAGCTTGCCATCAAGAAGTCACCTGGACCGGATGGTCTGACGGCTGAGTTTTACAAAGCCTTTAAGTCTATTCTGGCCCCACATTTGGTAGAGATTTTTAACAGTTGTCTTGCTGAGGGGGTGCTTCCCCCTTCCATGAGACACTCAGCTGTGATTCTTCTTTCAAAAGGTAAAGATCCTTCGATGATTGAGAATTGGCGCCCCATCAGCCTTCTCAATGTCGATAGAAAGGTGCTGGCGAAGATACTTTTCTGGCGCCTATCGGCAGTAGCAGAGTCTTTGCTTTCTCGCCATCAGCACTGTTCGATCCAGGGTAGGAGCACCTTCACAGCGGTTTTAGCTGTCCGGGAGGCCTTGGAGCAGTGCAGGGCTGCAGGCTGGGGAAAGTATTTACTGGCATTGGATCAGGCAAAGGCTTTCGATCGTGTCAACCATGAGTACCTGTGGTTGCTCTTTAGTAAGTACGGTCTGCCGGGTGGTTTTGTTGATTGGTTAAAAGTCTTGTATAAGGGGGCAGAAAGCTTCCCTCTTGTTAATGGTTGGGTTGGACAGTCCTTTGAGGTTGGTTCTGGGGTGCGCCAGGGTTGTCCCCTGAGTCCCCTGCTCTATGTGTTTGCAATCGACCCCTTCATCAGGAGGCTAGAGAGCAGCATGTTGTGTGGGGTACCAGTGGGAATCCCGGGTGAGCCGCCTTTGAGGGTTGTTGCCTATGCGGATGATGTGTCAGTGATTGTCACTGGGACAGATGAAGCAGAGGAGGTGGTCTCTCTGACATCACGGTACTCTGAAGCATCAGGCTCCAAGATCAATCAGGAAAAGAGTGAAGTTTTTTGGATGGGAAAGGAAGGTGAGGGGTTTGATCTCCCGGACACCTTTCCAGTGCCCCAGGAAAAAATTAAGATATTAGGCATTGAATTCGGACCTGGCGATTATGGCCTTAAAAACTGGGAAGGCAGGCTGGAAGTTGCCAATACTAAGGTGGTCAGCTGGAAGAGATGGAAGTTATCTCTGAGGGAAAGGGTTGATCTGATTAAGACTTACCTGATACCGATCTTCTTGTATGTCAGCCCTGTCTGCATCTTGCCAGTGTCTCTCTATGCTAGGATCTATAGTGTGTTCTTCCAGATGCTATGGGGGAACAGACTGAACCCCATCAAGAGGAATGTCACCTATCTATCCAGGAGGGAGGGTGGCTTAGGTATGGTCAACCCCGTTCTTTTCTTTTCACTGCTATTTCTCAAGTTTAACATTGGTAGTATGCTTGCAGTGGAACCTCCTGGATGGGCAGGCATGTTTAGATCTTGGTTTAGGCCTTTTCTGCGACTTTGGGAAGAAGGTGGCCAAGTGAAGAATCTCAGGGGTCATCGTGGTCAGCTCCCAGCCTATGTCGCTCCGTGTCTGAAGTTGCTGCGGCAGTGGCGACTGTCGGCTGAAGATCTCAGATCTGCTCCGAGGAAAGTCCTTATGAGCCGAGTCTTGAGCGAAGTCTTTCATGACCCACTGGCCTTAAGGGATTGCCCAGGCCCAATTTTGAGGGAAGGGTTAAGATTGATTAATTTGGCTAGAGTCCCCCTTAAATTCAGGGATCTGGCCTGGTTGTGCTTCCACGGGAGGCTCTATGTTCGGGGCAATTTGAAATTCCGCAGTGGGATGGATCGTGGTTGTCCTCGGGAGGAATGTTCAGGTGAGGAGGAGACTATGGACCATTTTCTGCTTCGTTGCCCTTTTAACATAGAGGTATACAAACAGGTGGGGTGGGCCCTCGGTGTTCCTTTCCTCTCCAGGCTGGGTTATGCTGAGTGGGTGTATGGAGCATTCAATACTGGTGGGGGCTTTTGTTTGGATACACTTTTTTTAGTTAGCTTAGTAGTCCGTTATTACACCTGGAACGCACGGTGTCAGGTAACCCTTCGGCGTAAAATCCTTCCTGTTCAGGTGGTGGTGTGTGACATTCTGCATGAGGTGGGGAAGATTCGGGCGCTTGAGAGAGACAAGTGGGGTCAGAGGGCTTGGTTGAAGGCGTGGAGGGGTTTCAAGCCTCCCTGACTGCCAGGAGTCTCTGTCCTGGGTGTGGCTTTCTGTCTCTTATCACCCTAGATTTTTTCTTAATGCTTAGTTTTTGATAAATGGCTGCGTACATAGGTGATGGGTTGTGCCTCTTAGGCCCTCTCTGCTGCTTTATGTAAATAGTTTTCTAAAAATGTTGGAAGTGGATTATGTATATATTGTATATATTCTGCACATGGATGTGTATTCCTTTGTTTTCTGTTGGAATATTGTACTATAGTTATGTTTTTTACTTTTGTATAAAATATGTTGCTTGATTCTTTTCAATAAAAGATCAATAGTGCCCCATCATAGGTGTCAGTGGAAGGAATAGTGCCCCATCATTGGTGTCAGTGGGAGAAATAGTGCCCCATTATTGGTGTCAGTGGGAGGAATAGTGCCCCATTATTGGTGTCAGTGGGAGGAATAGTGCTCCATCATTGGTGTCAGTGGGAGGAATAGTGCCCCATTGTTGGTGTCAGTGGAAGGAATAGTGTCCCATAGTTGGTGTCAGAGGAAATAATTGTGCCCCATTATTGGTGTCAGTGGGAGGAATAGTGCCCCATCATTGGTGTCAGTGGGAGGAATAGTGCCCTAACATTGGTGTCAGTGGGATGAATAGTGTCCCATCATTGGTGTCAATGGGAGGAATGGTGACCAATCGTAGGTGTCAGTGGGAGGAATAGTGCCCCATTATTGGTGTCAGTGGGAGGAATAGTGCCCCATCATTGGTGTCAGTGGGAGGAATAGTACCCCATCATTGCTATCAGTGGAAGGAATAGTGCCCCATCATTGGTGTCATTGGGAGAAATAGTGTCCCATCATTGGTGTCAGTGGAGGAATAGTGCCCCATCATTGGTGTCAGTGGAGGAATAGTGCCCCATCATTGGTGTCAGTGGGAGGAATAGTGTCCCTTCATTGGTGTCATTGGAAAGAATAGTGCCCCATAGTTGGTGTCAGTGGGAGGAATAGTGCCCCATCATTGGTGTCAGTGGGAGGAATAGTGTCCCATCATTGGTGTCAGTGGAGGAATAGTGCCCCATCATTGGTGTCAGTGGGAGGAATAGTGTCCCTTCATTGGTGTCATTGGAAAGAATAGTGCCCCATAGTTGGTGTCAGTGGGAGGAATAGTGCCCCATCATTGGTGTCAGTGGGAGGAATAGTGCCCCATCATTGGTGTCAGTGGGAGGAATAGTGCCCCATCATTGGTGTTAGTGGAGGAATAGTGCTCCATCATTGGTGCCAGTGGAGGAATAGTGCCCCATCATTGGTGTCAGTGGAGGAATAGTGACCCATAGTTGGTGTCAGTGGGAGGAATAGTGCCAAGTAAATAAAGAGCCGAGTCTTTGCTATGAGCCGCATTTTGGAGCCCACTGATCTAATCAGATTTCTCAGAAGCTTTCTCAACACAGCTGACCGGGAACATCATGGATATATAGGAGACTGTAAAACGTCACTTCACCTCAATTCACAATACACAAGGATAAGAATCTTTATGTTTCTTCCACGTTAGTGTCATTTCTAAATCTCACTGGGCTGAGATGAAAATAACTGTCACTTTTTGTAAAAATAGGGATCCTTATTCCTGAAGATTTAGTTTTGTGAATTGAGCCAGTTGTGCGCACCGGGAAATAAAGGCTTGAAAACGAAACAAAAATCTAAACCTTCCCCGTAAATCAGTTGAATGATTTATTTATTTTTTTTACATTGTGTATGTCTTTTCTATAAAGTGAATACAAATTACCTCCCAACATATGTCTGCCTTTGTTGACTGTCTACAAATAATCAACAGATGAAAACAAACGTGGAATGAAGTAGTTTGTGTAACATATGTCTGATCTCATGGGGAGATAATTCCTTTCAATGAAGTATTGTACTTTTTATTGTTCTGCTCACGCAGCGATATTTATTTGTTTATTCCTAGATGACGTCTGATGTATTCTGTGCGCTCCATCATCGATACTCAGCGAATCCAACCAGAAAATGGAACGGTCAAATTGGACTTTAACTACTTAACGACCGCCCGCCGCAGTTTTACTGCGGCAGGCAGCCCCTCCTGCCAGTGGTGTATTTTGGTTTTGTGCTGCCCTAGGCAGGACTAAAATTGGTGCTCCCCCTCCCCCTCCTATGTAAATTTGCCCCACTCCTTCCTTTTTAATGGATGTGAATCCCTCCACAATTGAAGGACTTCAAATCCCAACATGAACCCCTAAGGTCTCCCGAGAGGGGGGGGGTGAGAGGGGGGTGGGTGAGGGAGTGAGAGAGAGAGGGGGGGTGAGGGAGGGAGAGAGAGAGAGAGGGGGGTGGGTGAGGAAGTGAGACAGAGGGGGTGGGGGAGGGAGGGAGAGAGAGAGAGAGGGGGTGGGGGAGGGAGGGAGGGAGAGAGAGAGAGAGGGGGTGGTTGAGGGAGGGAGAGAGAGAGAGGGGGGCTGAGAGAGAGAGGGAGGGAGGGTGAGAGAGAGAGAGAGGGGATGAGAGAAGGGGTGCGAGATAGAGAGGGGTGAGAGAGTTCAAGAGTGGGTGAGTGAGTGAGAGAGAGAAACAGGGGGGTGAGAGAGAGAGGGGTGCATCAGAGAGAGGATGGAGGTGATGAGAGAGAGGGAGGGGGTGAGAGGGAGGGGGTGAGAGAGAGGAGGTGAGAGAGAGAGGGAGGGTGAGAGAGAGAGGGATGGCTCTAGCAACCAGTGGCCAATAGAGCCTCAGGTGGAGGGGGGCGGCTTTTTGCTGCCCCCTGCAAAGTGCCGCCCTAGGCCTGGGCCTTGTCGGCCTAGGCCAAAATACAGCACTGCCTCCTGCACGAACCGACATAACTGTACATCGGTCGCGCGCCTGCAGCTAGGGGGCGAGCGCACCCCCCCGCCAGCGCGCTCCCGCCCCTACTCGGCAGCGGGGACTCCGATACACGGGGCAGGCAGCTCCGATTGCCTCGGGGCACCCGCGATCGCTCCCCGCTGAGAGAGAAGGACGGTCTGCTGTTGTAAACACAACTAACCGTTCTTCTCTCTGGAATGATCACAGAGCTCATGTGATCCTTCTATATAGGATCACAGGTCTCGGTGATCATTTCACAAGCCACACCCCCCCACAGTTAGGATCACTCCCCTATGCTCACATTTAACCCCTTGATCACCCACAGTGTTAACCCCTTCCCTGCCAGTGTCATTATTACAGTAACAGTGCATATTTATAGCACTGATTACTGTAGTAATGTCACTGGTACCCCTAAAAGTGTCAAAAATGTGAGTTAGGAGTCCGATCTGTCTGCTGCAAGGTCGCAGTCCCGCTAAAAATCGCAGATCGACGCCATTACAAGTTAAAAAAAAAACAATAAATGACATAAATCCTTCCCCTAGTTTGTAGATGCGATAACTTTTGCGCAAACCAATCAAAATACGCAATTTTTTTTACCAAAAATATGTAGCAGAAAACAAATTGCCCTAAAATGTTAAAAAATGTTGATTTTTACATTTTTTTGGGGAATGTTATATAGCAGAATGTGAAAAATATTGTTTTTTTTTCTCAAAAATTGTTGCTCATTTTTTGTTTTATTTCAAAAAATAAAAATTCCAGAGGTGATCAAATACCACCAAAAGAAAGTTCTATTTGTAGGTTAAAAAGAACATACATATTATTTGGGTACAGTGTCGCACGACCGCGCAATTTTCAGTGCCAAATCGCAAAATATGGCCTGGTCATTAAGGGAGAAAATCTACCGGTCCAGAAGTGGTTAAGGTAGTCATCCCAATACTTTTGAGGATATAGTGTATGTCTGATGACGGGTCCACTTTAGGAACCCCAACTGCATCCCTAGATTTCTCCTGACGTATTCCTGTATACAGATGGTGGTGTACTGGTTTCCACCGAATGTGCCATATGCAAGAAAAGCTGTGGGGGTTGGGAGGGTTTTTTTGCACATGGTCATTTAGGTGCAGCCAGCCTCCTGCACCGTCTCTCACAATGCCCATTACACAGCTAATGCTCAGCGGAGTTCTTGTTTAAATGCAACAGGGTATGCATTGCTAATAGGGTATAACTCTGCATTAAAATCAGCTTAATCAAGGAAATAACGGCTAATTATGCCAGTTAACAGAGTGTTCATATGAAGCCACACCGTTACTATCCATCTGCAATGCAATTTATTATTGATTTTACCCATCTAATATGCCTTAATGAAAGTGTATCTAATTACATCTTATATTTTATTGATAACGACTCCCCTAAGACAGCCAATCTGAGTGATAATGGAGTAGGTACAGAGGAGTAACTCAGAGAACCCAAATTCCTAATACCGGCTCTGGAGCTAATAATATACTGTACATGGGGAAGGTAAGTACTGTAAAGTGTAACTAAAGGCAACACTTTTTATTAGGGATCGACCGATTATCGGCAAGGCCGATATATCGGGGGCCGATATGCACTTTCCCCGATATATTGGAATCGGCCCCTGAGATTACCGATATCGCCGATATTTCGGAAAATGCTGTACCGGAGTGATGCCTGCAGCTGAAGGCATCACCCCGGTACCGGCGTCCATAGCCGATGGTCAGCTGTCTTGTAATGACAACCGATGCAGCTTAGAAGCCAATCGGCTGTCATTACAAGGAGCGGGAGGGGACGTCCCCCCCCTCCCGCCGCCCTCCGCGGCTCGCCCGGGTCTCCCGTCCCACGACAGACCTGGGCAACCAGCCTGCATGGCCGCCAAAGACCCGATCAAAGCCGCATTCGGTTCTGATTGGGTCTCCATGTAAAAACTCAGAAGTGATGTCATGACAGCCAAACTTGCTGTTTTGAATGCTTTTAAGTGCAAAGGAGGGGTTTGGGGTCTTTTAGACCCCCAGATCCCTCCACAAGAGTACCTGTCAAGAAAAAAAAAAAAGTTAAATGTCCAAAAATATAGGTCAATATCGGCCAATACCGATATTCAATGGCCAAAATATCGGTATTGGCTTTAAAAAAAACGATATCGGCCGATCACTACTTTTTATTTCCAAATGCATTTCAGACGCATCAAGTGTTTGGGCGTTTATTCACTTCCTTGGCCAGAACAATAATTTATTCTGGCCATTGAAATAAATAAATGCTCAAGTGCTAAATACGCCTAACGTTTACACGCGTTTAGACGCTGCGGGGACTTTTCTACCCAAATATTACTTTCCTGAACGCAATTTTATTACGCTCAGATCTCTACCCCTAAACGCCCCTGATTCTAGACTCCTCTAAAAGCCTATATGTGCATGGATGGACACATAGGGGTTGATTTACTAAAACTGGAGAGTGCAAAAGTCTGAAAGACGTCCTGCGGGAGGGATCTTCTAGGCGTCATCCTATGTCCCACCACCTGCCAGCACTGTGGAGTGAAATGTCCAGAGTACTGGAAGAGCCGGTGCTGTGGGAAACAGCGTGGACCGCAAGTTTCTGGAAGTGACACGAGTCGGAGCATGCGCGACAGCTCCTTCTTCATAACCATGGGGCAAAAGAAGATGCGCTACTGTTATACAGCATCAGGAGTGGGGAAAAAACAATGAGCCATGTCTCCACACCACCCACAGCCTCCTCTTTGGCCATGTCTCTACACCACCCACAGCCTCCTCTTGGGCCACGTCTCCAAGCCAACCACAGCCTCCTCTTGGGCCATGGCTCCATGCCACTCACAGCCTCCTCTTGTCCACGTCTCCACGCCACCCACAGCCTCCTCTTGGGCAATGTCTCTGTGCCACCCACAGCCTCCTCGTGGGCCATGTCTCCACACCACCCACAGCCTTCTCTTAGGCCAAAATCGCAAGTGTTCCAGCTACACGAAAGTGTGAATGCAGCCATAGGCCAACATAGAGGGGTGTTTAGGGGCAGAAAATAAAGTCCAACGCAACAAAATGAGCATTTCACGGCTACAGTGTGCATGAGGCCTTAGAGGGATTCAGCTTCTCTATTGTCTTTTTTACCTTTATCCCCGAGAGTGAAAGTGAAATAAAATCCCAAATTTTGGGTTATCACCAGAACAGTAGTAGCTGTCCTCATGTTGACGAGGGCAAAGGCCTCTTCGCCAACCCTGGCCTGGAGATTGTGGGGGTCTATGGACAGGGGGGTTTATCAGAATCTTGAAGCCCCTTTTCCCCAATAGGAGACACCCAGATATTATTAGCCCTCTCCCCATGTGAACAAGGAGTACACATAGTACCCTTACTCATTCACAAAATAATTTAAACTGTAAATAAAAACACAAACACAGTTTTTGACAAGTCCTGGCCATAGTCAAAAGATGTCCTCGGTTGGCTGTGGAATACCAGGGTTATGGCTGCAGCAATTTGCCATTTTCCCGCTATTGTTTTTTCTCAGCCAGCGCATTCACCAATGGATCACTTTTAGAAGCGACGGGAGGGCTCACCCCCTCCCGCCACTTCCCGGCAGTTCCCGGGGTTACCTGGGTGATCGATAGCTCTGGGAACCCATCTGGCTCTTGCGGCGGCTGGGCACAGAGATGAGCGGAGGAAAGATGGCCCGACTCATCTCTATGGTCTAGGAGAACCGGAGCGACGTCATGACGTCACTTCCGGTTCTGGCCCAATGTAAACAAGGCCATTTTTGTTTAAAAAACTAGATCAATGGTTTTTTTTGTTTGTTTTTATCTAATGCTTTACATTGTAGAGGGGAGATGTGGGCTCCTATTGACCCCAGATCTCTCCATAAAGAGGTCCTGTCATGCGTCAACAAGAGTTGTTTACATTCCTTGTAATAGGAATAAAAGTGATCAAAATTCTTGAACCACTTCACACCTAAGGACGTTCCTGTACGTCCTTGGGTTTCAGTGGTTATACCAGGATGATGCCTGCACCTACAGGCATCATCCCAGAACCATTGTTTTCAGCCATCTAATTAGCCACTTAATCACTTCTGCGGGTGGCGGAATGGGGTTCCCGACCCCTCCCCCCACCACTGGCGCCTGTCCCAGGCTTTCGGGTCCCATTGTGGAGCCTGGGAGCAATACGACTTGCGCCAATGGCTGCTCTCTACAAAGAGAGAGAGGAACTGACATCGTTCCCCTCTCTCTGTAACCCTGGAAACCAGGAGTGACGATTTATTTGTCACTTCCGGTTCCGGCCCTTTGTTTACCTGGCCACCAGAAAAGCAGCCGATCAGACCGATCTCGGTCCGAACGGCTGCATGGGGGGCCAGAGGAGAGATTTGGGGTATTTTAGACCCCAAATCTCTCTGTAAAAAGGACCTGTCGAGGCCCATGCTATCACTGTTGCTATGTTGTTCATCCCTCGTGATTGCAATAAACTTAGTATAACAAAAAAAATAAAAAAATATTTAAAAAAAAAGTGTAAAGAAAAAAAAAAATTTTTTGTATGAAATACATAAAAAAAAAAATATAAAGCGCCCCCCTTCCACCATGCGTACGCGCAAATGCAAACGCATACGTTACTCCTACATGCATATGTACACGGTGATCGCACCACACATGTGAGGTATTGTTGCGAATGTCAGAGCGAGAGCAATAATTCCAGCACCACACCTCCTGTGCAACTCCAAATGGGTAACCTGTTAAGGAGTTTAAAGCGTCGCCTATGGAGAATTTCAAGCACTGTAGTTTGCCGCCATTCCACGGGCAGATGCAATTTTAAAGCATGAAATGTTAGGTATCTATTTACTTGGTGTAACATCATTCTTCACATTATACAAACAAATTTAGCTAGTTTTTTTTTTTTTTACTCATGAATGTTTATTTTCCAAAAAAATTGCGTTTGAAAAAACGCTTAGCAAATACCGTGTGACATAAAAAAAATGCAACACCCACCATTTTATTTTCTAGGGTCTCTGCTAAAAAAAAAAAATATATATATATATATATATATATATATATACATACACTGTATATATATATATATAATGTTTGGGGGTTCTAAGTAATTTTCTAGCAAAAAAAAGTAGGTTTTTACATGTAGGAGCGAAGTGTCAGAATAGGCCTGGGAAGGAGGTGGTTAAAGGGAAAGCGTAAAAATAAAATATTATAAAATTAATAATAAAAAAAAAAAAGGTTTTAAAGTGCCCCCGTCCCCCCATGCTTGCGTGCAGTGGTGAACGCATACCTCCAGAGACCTTCTCTGTAACTCTAAACCTGTAACCGCTAGAAATTTTTAAAGCATCGTCTATGGAGATTTTTAACCGCTTGCCGACTGTGCACAGTATATTTACTGCGGCAGTCAGCCCCGGCCAGGCAGAGTGACGTAGGTCTACGTCGCTAGCCTGGGACCGGCTTTTGAGCCAATAGCGGGCGAGCGTGCGCCCGCTGAGGCGCGCGCCCGCCCCGGCTCATTCACAGAGGAGTCCGCGCGTGTGACCGGTGGACCCGATGTCCGCCGGTCACACTACGATCGTCGGGAGAAAGGCGGGCGGCTTATGTAAACGAGCCGCCTGTCATTCTCCCCTGTGTAAAAATGGAGATCAGACGGTTCTACTATGTAGAACCGCTGATCTCTCTTTTTACAATAGGAGACATATCCCTATACAGTTAGAAACACACCCCTAGGACACACTTAACCCCTCCTTATCCAATACAGTTAACCCCTTCACTGCCAGTGTCATTTTTACAGTAACAGTGCATATGTATAGCACTGATTACTGCAGTAATGTCACTGGTAACCCCAAAAAGTGTCAAAAATGTCAGTCAAGGGTCCGATCTGTCCGCCGCAATGTCGCAGTACCGCAAAAAAAATCGCAGATCGCCGCCATTACTTGTTAAAAAAAACCACCAAAAATGACAAAAATCTTTCCCTTTGTTAGTAAACGCGATAATTTTTGCGCAAACCAATCAAAATACGCTTTTTGCGATTTTTGTTTACCAAACATATGTAGCAGAAAAACAAATTGGCCGAAAATGTTAAAAAATTTTGATTTTTACATTTTTTTGGGGGGGAATTTCATATAAAAAAAAGTGAAAAATATTGTTATTTTTGCAAAATGTACGCTCTTTTTTTGTTTATAGCGCATGATCAAAAAATTGCACAGGTGATCAAATACCACCAAAAGAAAGCTCTGTTTGTGGGGAAAAAAGGATGTGGAATTCGTTTAGGTACAGCATCGCATGACCGCGCAATTGTCCGTTAAAGTCACGCAGTAAAAAAATCGCAAAAAAAACCCTGGTCAGGAAGGGGGTAAAATCTTCCGGGGCTTAAGTGGTTAAGTACTATAGTTTGGCGCCATTCCACGAGCGTGTGCAATTTTAAAGCATGATATGCTAGGTATCTATTTACGCGGCAAAACATCATCTTTCATATTTTACAAAAAAATCGGGTTAAATATTGTGTTTTGTTTTTTTTTTTTAATTTTTTAACCACTTCCCACCCAAGGCTGTCATATGACGTCCTGGACTTTGAGTGCAGATATCTGAATGAAGGGTGGAGCTGCAGGCATCATTCCGATATCATTCTTTTCTGCCGACAATTCCCCTCATCCTAAAAACAATCATAGTGGCTATTCAGCCACTTGATTGTATTTACAGGCGGTTCCCCCCATTCCGCTGTCCTCCAGTGCTTCTACTAGCTCGTCTGTGCAATTGGCGAGGCGGAGAAGGAATCTGTTGGCGATAGAAGCTCACCCTAGAGAATACCAGTGATCAGATGGTCCCCGACAGTCTCTATGACCTTCGGAGGCCCGGGCATGATGTTATGACGTCACGTCCAGCCTGGCAGATGTAAACACTGCCGTGTATTCGGCTGGAAAGGCACAGAAATATTTTTTTTTAAATTATTTCAGTCTTTTCTTCCTGGAGGAGAGATGTGCGGTCTTATAGACCCCACATCTCTCCATAAAGAGGACCTGTCATACCCTATTCCCATTATAAGTGATGTTTACATTCCTTGTAATAGGAATAAAAGTGCTCCAAAAAAAAAAATTAAAGAGAAAGTAAAAAATTAAAAAATAAAATAAACAATAAAAAAAAAAAAGGGTAAAGCGCCCCATACACGCGTGCTGACATGCAGAAGCGAATGCATACGTTCATCACCACATATGTAAATAGTGTTCAAATGTTGGTATGGCCACGAATGCTAGAGCAAGAGCAACAATTCTAGCCCAAGACCTCCTCTGTGACTCTAAACTGGTAACCTGTAAAAAGTTTTAAAGCATCGCCTTTGGAGATTTTTAAGTTCGGCGCCATTCCACTAGTGTGCACAATTTTATAGCGTGACATGTTATGTATCTATTTACTTGGTTTAACATCATCTTTCACATTATACAAAAAAATTGGGCTAACTTTAGGGTTTTTCCCAAATAAACGGGTTTGAAAAATTGCTGCGCAAATACCGTGTGACATAAAAAGTTGCAACGACCGCCATTTTATTCCCTAGGGTCTCTGCTAAATATATACACACATATATACGGTATATATATATATATATATATATATATATATATATATATATATATATATAATATTTGAGTTTTCTAAGTAAGTTTCTAGCAAGAAAAACACAGATTTTTACATAAATTATAGAAGTATCAGAAATGGCCTGTTTGGCAAGTTGTTAAAAGAAAAAAAAACATGATTTAAATCCTTTAATGATGCCAAATATTGACAAATTAACGCGACAACACCACCATGACAGCTTGTTGTCATCAGCAATATTAGGGAAGGGATGGGGATAGTGACCCAAATATAACCATGACCATACTTGACCAATGTTATTGGCCAAACATGTGGCCATATTTAGGCATGGATGTCACTCCCTATCCCTGCCCCTCTGCTTACATGGTGGGGGATTTCCAGCCATGAAAGTCAATAGACTGGGTGATGTAGTGGATTCTTAAGGGGCGTGGCAGTTGCAAGCACCTGCTGCTTCCTTAGCAACCAGTTCTAGTGACCTGGGGGACCCCTAGGGATTCCCTTAACCCCTTCCTGCCAAAGGTTAAATCAAATCTAAATGCCTAAGCACAATGTTGCAACTTTTGCATGTGTTAGTAAAACTGTACATACAGTATCTCACAAACGTGAGTACACCCCTCACATTTTTGTAAATAATTTATTCTATCTTTTCATGTGACAACACTGAAGAAATGACACTTTGCTACAATGTAAAGTAGTGAGTGTACAGCTTGTATAACAGTGTAAATTTTCTGTCCCCTCAAAATAACTCAACACACAGCCATTAATGTCTAAACCGCTGGCAACAAAAGTGAGTACATCCCTAAGTTAAAATGTCCAAATTGGGCTCAAAGTGTCAATATTTTGTGTGGCCACCATTATTTTCCAGCACTGCCTTAACCCTCTTGGGCATGGAGTTCACCAGAGCTTCACAGGTTGCCACTGGAGTCCTCTTCCACTCCTCCACGACAAAATCATGAAGCTGGTGGATGTTAGAGACCTTGCACTCCTCCACCTTCCGTTTGAGGATGCCCTACAGATGCTCAATAGGGTTTAGGCCTGGAGGTATGCTTGGCTGGATCATCACCATTACCCTCAGCTTCTTTAGCAAGGTGTAATGTTCTGGTACCTTTGGGTACCCTAATTACTCTTTCATAAGTGTATGCGCCCCACCATTCTCTTTTGGAAAGGTGCGCATACACCTTTAAGACTGATGCTGTCATCACTGAGCGCCAGACTGGATGGCTATTTAGATCTCCGGCTCTCACTCACATGTGTTCGTTCAAACTGCTTTGTGCCTTGATGCTAACCTGTCTTGAAGCTCTCATGCTTGCAAGCATACCTCGCTGTCGGAACCACGCTGCGCTGATCCCTGTATCCCGCTACCGGATCATCCGCTCTTGCCGAACCTCTCCTCTGCTACATTGCTATTAGTGATAAGTACCCCACAGGGGAAACCTCTATAACCTTTATACTAAAGCTTACACTATCTAGCTCTGCATACTAAGGACTATTACTACATCTGCATTATCTAAGATTACTAGCTCTTGAGCCTACTACCACCTGTTCTTGCACTGGGTTGATCTCTCTTGTATGTCCACCTGCTACTCTGTCATCTACTACCATACATGATTGCTAAACCTATCTGCATCCCATCTGCTACTATCTTACTTTCAAGAACATTTCCTTTCAAGTGTCTGTCATCTACCATCTCTACCCAACCTGTCTCTTCAGCCTATCATCACTGTGTTACTATATACATAAGTCACTCTAGGAAACATCTTATTGAGTGTGTGTATTTACTTGCTGAATTGAGATCATCCACACATGATGAGTCATTGAGAGTTAGGAATGGTGTCTCAGCGTTTCTCTACATGACTACTGAAGTGGAATATTTCTGCAGCTGAAAATCCACATCATACGTAAAACGCAGGAGCGTTACACAAGGCAGTGGTCGTCTTGGAGGTGTGTTTGGGGTCGTTATCATGTTGGAATACTGCCCTGCGGCCCAGTCTCCGAAGGGAGGGTATCATGCTGTGCCTCAGTATGTCACAGTACATGTTGGCATTCATGGTTCCCCCAATAAACTGTAGCTCCCCAGAGTCAGGAGCACTCATGCAGCCCCAGACCATGACACTCCACCATGCTTGACTGTAGACAAGACACACTTGTCTTTGTAGTCCTCACCTGGTTGCCACCACACACCCTTGACACCATCTGAACCAAATAAGTTTATCTTGGCCTCATCAGACCACAGGACATGGTTCCAATAATCCATGTCCTTAGTCTGCTTATCATCAGCAAACTGTTTGCGGGCTTTCTTGTGCATTATCTTTAGAAGAGGCTTCCTTCTGGGACAATAGCCATTCAGATTAATTTGATGGAGTCTGCAGTGGATGATCTGAGCACTGACAGGCTGACCTCCCACCCCTTCAACCTCTGCAGAAATACTGGCAGCACTCATACGTCTATTTCCACAACTTCTGGATATGACGCTGAGCACGTGCACTAAACTTCTTTTGTCGACCATGGTGAGGCCCGTTCTGAGTGGAATTTGTCCTGTTAAACTTGGCCACCGTGCTGCAGCTCAGTTTCAAGGTCTTCCATTGCAAATCGCCCAAGGCGACCGGAACAGAAGTGGGAAACGGTACCTGCCAAAATCGGTTACCTGCTCCCCCCGTTCTCCCCAAATGCTCAGTTTCACAAACAGGAGCTGGGGAGGACGCCTTAAAGCAGAATTTCCACTTTTGGATGGAACTCCGCTTTAATTAAATTAAAAAAAAGTTTCAAAAACTGTCCATTTCGGTTTCAGTGTACATCCTGAATTTTCGGTTTCGGCACCGGAATTTTTATTTTGTTGCACCACTAGTTTCTTGAGCTGTGGCTTGCTGATCTCCCATCTAATGGTGCCTGCATAGTCCCAGGTCCAATACCACTTGGTGGAGCCAGCTGCATGACTACATGGCTGTCATTTTGTCTACTCCTGTAGGGGGAGCATTCTTTCAACTTACCCCCACCAATGTAAGGGGCATTTTCCCAATGACCCCCAATGGAACAATTTTACTAGTGGTTCCCTAAGACCTTAAAATAATTTCAAGGGTTCCCCTGGGACAGAAAAAAAAGGTTGAGAAACGCTGACAAAGAGTGTTGATTGAAATAGCTGCAATGTGTTTAGAAGTGTTACACCACTTCTTCATCAGGAATGGTTAAGTAGAGAAATCACAACCGTTTGTAGTCCGGTCCGGGAAGTTCCTGGGAACATTCAGATCAATGAGCATTAAATTACTGCCTTCAACATCAGAGACATCAAGTATTGCCCTATGAAAACAATGTGTACAATATACTTGAAAGCACAAGCGTTCTAATAATTGCAAAAATTATATGTTCTTGGACTTAAAGGCATGTAGCCTCTAAAACCAAAGCGTCATTCTAATCATTGCAAGAATGAAAAATAAACGTTGTTACTAAAGTATTCCTAAAAGAGTGGGATTGTAGCAGTTTACAGTGCATCCAAAAAGTATTTACAGCGCTTCACTTTTTCCACATTTTGTTATGTTACAGCCCTATTCCAAAACAGATTCAATTCATGATTTTCTTGCAAAATTCTACAAACAATACCCCATGATGACAGCGTGAAAGAAGTTTGTTTGAAATCTTTGCAAATGTTTTAAAAAGAGAAAAATCCCATGTACTGTAAATAAATATTCACAGCCTTTGCACTTTGGTGAAGCTCCTTTGGAACCAATTACAGCCTCAAGTCTTTTTGAGTATGATGCTACAAGCTTGGCACACCTATTTTTGGGCAGTTTCTCCCATTTTTCTTTGCAGGACCTCTCAAGCTCCATCATGTTGGATGGGGAGGGCCGGTGCACAGCCATTTTCAGAGCTCTCCAGAGATGTTCAATTGGGTTCAAGTCGGGGCTCTGGCTGGGCCACTCAAGGACATTCACAGAGTTGTCCCGTAGCCACTACTTTGTTATCTTGATTGTGTGCTTAGGGTCGTTGTCCTGTTTGAAGATGAACTTTCATCCCAATCTGAGGTCCAGAGCACTCTGGAGCAGGTTTTCATCAAGGATGTCTCTGCACATTGCTGAATTCATCTTTCCCTCGATCCTGACTAGTCTCCCAGTTCCTGCCGCTTAAAAAACATTCCCACAGCATGTTGCTGCCACCACCATGTTTCACTGTAGGGATGGTATTGGCCATGTGATCAACGGTGCCTGGTTTCCTCCAGACATGACGCTTGCCCTTCTGGCCAAAGAGTTCAATTTTTGTTTCATCAGACCAGAGAATTTTGTTTCTCATGGTCTGAGAGTCCTTCAGGTGCCTTTTGGCAAACTCCAGATTAGCTGTCATGTGCCTTTTACTGAGGAGAGGCTTCCGTCTGGCCACTCCCCATACAGGCCTTATTGGTGGAGTGTTGCAGAGATGGTTATTCTTCTGGAAGGTTCTCCTCTCTCCACAGAAAAATGCTGAAGCTCTGTCAAAGTCACCATCGGGTTCTTGGTCACCTCCCTGACTAAGGCTCTTCCCCCTCGATTGCTCAGTTTGGCCGGGCAGCCCAGTCAAGAAAGAGTCCCGGTAATTCCAAACCTCTTCTATCTATGGATGATGGAGGCCACTGTGCTCATTGGGACCTTCAATGCTGCAGACATTTTCTGTACTCTTACCCAGATCTGTGCCTCAATACAATCCTGTCTCGGAGGTCTACAGGCAATTCCTTGGACTTCACGGCTTGGTTTGTGCTGTGACATGCACTGTTAACTGTGGGACCTTAAATAGACAGGTGTGTGCCTTTCCAAATCATGTGCAATCTACTGAATTTACCACAGGTGGACTCCAATCAAGTCACAGAAACATCTCAAGGATGATCAGTGGAAACACCTGAGCTCACTTTTGAGTGTCATGGTAAAGGCTGTGAATAAATGTGATATTTTTTATTTATTTTTTTTTCGTTTTTTATTTTTAATACATTTTCAAAGATTGAAAAACAAACTTCTTTCACATTGTCATTGTGGGGGATTGTTTGTAGAATTTTGAGGAAAATAATGAATTTAATCAATTTTGGAATAAGGCTGTAACATAACATTATTTGGAAAAAGTGAAGCGCTGTGAATACTTTCTGTGAATGATGCACTTTAAATGTTTTTACCATTACCTGGATTGTGTTACGCAATCTAGTAACCTTCACAGATCTAGCTTAGCAAATGTTAATGAAGAGTAAGCCCCCGGTCATACCGGTGCAACTTGTCATGTGATTTGACAGGTCCAAATTACATGAAAAGTTGCACCCTATTTTCGGCATTCTGAATGGAGAAATGTCATCAGCACACCAAGGATTCCTCAGAAGGGGCCAAAACTTTATTCACATGGTCACACAATACACATACCAAAACATTTTGGAGCCCCGCAGGGCCCCTTCATCAGGAAAGTGCTGGTCTCTTGACTAATGATGGTAGGGGGGTGGGTGTTCTAGACATCTAGTCTTATGAATACAACCGGTCCTTTGAGGGCCACCATAATGCTAATTTGGCCCGCAATGAAATTCAATTTGACACCCCTGCCCTAGATGGTGTTGTTGAGAAAACCCCCACCCAGTCAAAAGGTCTGAGGGTTGTGTTGGAGGGGTGCACTGGGATGTAAAGGAGAGTGGGGGGCTCTTCACTTCTTATGGTGGGGGAGTGGGGTGCTCTAGACATCTAGTCTTATAGATACAACCGACCCTTTGAGGGCAACCATAATGCTGATGTGGCCTGCAATGAAATTGAGTTTGACACCCCTGCTGTAGATAGTGTTGCTGAGCCAACCCCCACCCAGTTAAAGGGTCTGAGGGTTGTGTTGGAGGGGTGATAGAGTTTTCTATTATGCTCCTGTATACCCCCCTATGCCATCTGTTCTGGGTTCATCTATATTCCCTTATGACAAGCTTTCATACAGCATTTTAATTAGCAGAAATAAATTAATTTTTGTTACATTGCATTTTGTTAGATGCTGAATATATTTCATATCTCATTATAATTCTCTTTGGAGGTCTAATATGTCCTATTAGTCCTCTGGACCTTGTAATATAGGCATGTTTGGTTCTAACTGATT
Source organism: Pelophylax lessonae (assembly GCF_965119305.1). Taxonomy (NCBI): domain Eukaryota; kingdom Metazoa; phylum Chordata; class Amphibia; order Anura; family Ranidae; genus Pelophylax; species Pelophylax lessonae. Next base: position 24,841,725 of record NC_138769.1, read on the forward strand.
GGTATCTGTACATTACTGTAAACACGTTTTAAAAAGGTAACTCCAATACCATAAGAGTTATGGAATAAGACTTAAAGTGGGAGTAAACTCCCATGTATGATTTTTACCTATAGGTAAGCCTATAACAAGACTTACCAATAGGTACAGTAGATATCTCCTAAACATGCACCGTTTAGGAGATATTTAGTTTGGATGCAGCCGGTGATGTCACCAGCGCATGCGCTCTGAAGGAACAGCTTACCCGAGCCGTAAACAGTGACTCACGTGCGCATGCGTCACCGTTGGGTCGGCCATTCATAGCTGGCACCCTCCTAAACCCTGTAGCATCCTCCTAAACCCTGCTCTCTGTACATGGCATCCTCCTGAGCCTGGCACTTTGTATGTAGCATCCTGAGCCCTGCACTCTGAACGTAGCATCCTCCTGAGCCCTGCACTCTGTACGTAGCATCCTCCTGAGCCCTGCCCTCTGTACGTAGCGTCCTCCACTTTGTACGTAGCATCCTCCTGAGCCTTGCACTCTGTACGTAGCATCCTCCTGAGCTCTTCCCTCTGTATGTAGCGTCCTCCTGAGCCCTGCACTATGTACATAGCATCCTCCTGAGCCCTGCACTCTGTAAGTAGAATCCTCCTGAACCCTGCACCTAGCATCCTCCTGAACCCTGCTTTGCATGTAGCATCCGCCTGAACCCTGCACATAGCATCCTCCTGCACCCTGCACGAAGCACCAGCATACAGGGGCACACTGACCACCAGCATACAGGGGGCACACTGACCACCAGCATACAGGCGGCACACTGACCACCAGCATACATGTGGCACACACGGCCACCAGCAAACAGGGGGCACACTGACCACCAGCATACATGTGGCACACACTACCACCAGCATACAGGGGGCACACTGACCACCAATATGCAGAGCCAGTGATCACCAGTACACAGAGGACATAACAAATCAAGTAAAACAACTACCATGCAACTAAAAAATTCTCAAAAGCAATAAGAGAATCTTGTTAGCTGGTTCGCTCATCTAACGCGAATCGATAAAAAGCAAAAAATGCAGCACTTCCCTACACTTCATCTATAAAATTGTACAAATGGACTTATAAGTGCCATGCTAAAATCCTTTAAATGAATATCCAGTGCAAATCAACCGATGTATTGCAGTATAGTAGTGATGGTGTCACGCTCCCTCCAAAAATATTTTGAGAAATTGCAGAACTTTAATCTTAAAATAATGGTGAAACCCCCTACATACAGTAAATATAACAGAGATCCAAATCAACCAGTGTATTAGAACCTAGTAGTGATGGTGTCACCCTCTCTGCAAAAGGTAAGAAATATTGCAGAGCTGCGATGTGCAAATAATAGCGAACCCCTCCTAAATAATAATAATAAAATGTTAAATATGTACATCAATTGTACATTTTATAATGACTATATATAGGAGGTTTGACCAATATTTGCACATTGTAGCTCTGCAATTTTTTCTACCTTTTTGACACCATCACTACTATGTTCTAATACACTGGTTGATTTTCATCTCTGTTATAGGTATTGTATGTAGGAGATGTCACCATTATTTGCACATTGAAGCTTTGCAATTTATCTAAATTATTTTGCATAGGGGGTGACACCATCACTACTATATTGCAATATATTGATTGATTTGCACTAGATATTCATTTATAGGTTTTACCATTGCACTTATAAGTCCATTTGTAGAATTGTATAAAGGAACTGTAGGGTTGTGCTGCTTTTTTTTAGCTTTTTATTGGTATACAGAGGCCAGGACATACTGATCACCATTGTACGCTATGGAGAAACCTCTACTTGCTGACCACACCCACTTGCCGGTCACACCCACTTTTGGCCATGCCCACAGGTGTGCGGTAGCGCGCCGCATTAGCCCCCTCACTTTTACAGCAAGCACCCCCATAGCACCCTCAAAAAAATTGTCTGGAGCCGCCCCTGCCCGATTGGATTTGAATTTTGCCGCCCCATCCCACCCTCCAAGTTTTTTCTCTCTTATCTTTTAACATTTGGTAGTCATGTCACAAAAATCTAAGAAGTATTTTTTTTTTTTTTTCTGGACCGGAAGGTTTTACACCCTTAATGACCAGGCCATATTTTGCGATTCGACACTACGTTCCTTTTACAAACAATTGCGCGGTCGTGTGACGCTGTACCCAAATAAAATCAATGTCCTCTTTTCCCCAAAAATAGCGCTTTCTTTTGGTGGTATTTAATCACCCCTGCGATTTTGATTTTTTGCGTTATATTAAAAAAAAGCGACAATTCTGAAAAAAAAAAAAAAAAAATATTTTTCACTTTCTGCTATATAACATTCCCAAAAAAAAAAAATGTAAAAATCTTTGTAAAAAAATCTGCTACATATTTTTGGTATAAACACATCCCAATAAGCTTATTTTGTTTGGTTTGCACAAAAGTTATTGCGTCTAAAAACTAGGAGAAAGATTTTTGTAATCTTTATTTATTTTGATTTTTTTTAACGAGTAATGGAAGCGATTTGCGATTTTTAGCGAGACTGCGACATTGCAGCGGACAGATCGAACCCCTAAATGACATTTTTGACACTTTTGGGGGGACCAGTGATATTACTACAGTAATCAGTGCTAAACATATGCACTGTTAATGTAATAATGACACTGGCAGGGAAGGGGTTAACTCAGAGGTGATCAAAGGGTTAAGTGTGAGCCTAGGGGAGTGTTTTCTAACTGTATGGGGGAAGGGACTTGTGGAATCAACACAGAGACCTGTGATCCTATATAGGAGGATCACAGGCGCTCTGTGTTCATTCCAGAGAGAACAACGGTCTGCTGTGTTTACAACAGCAGACCGTCGTTCTCTCTCAGCAGGGAGCGATTGCGAGTGCCCGGCGGCAAACGCAGCCGCTGGATCTGTGGATCGGCATTCCCACTTCCTAATGGGGGCAGGCGTGTGCATCCGGCGGCGGACGCGCCGGGAAGCACGTGCGCGCCCCCAGGAGCGCTCCCGTGAACCAACGTACCCTTACGTCGGTTCGCGCAGCCGAGCCAGCCTGTCATACTGCAGTAGGCAGTCGGCAAGTGGTTAATCTTATGGAAGAAATGTGAGAAATAACGAATATATCATACAGTCAATCCATAAACACGTACCACATACACCGCATATATCATTTGAGGAAAATATACTTATAAAATAGTTTACCATTTGCCAAAAAAAAATTTCCCCAGATTTAATTTTAAAAATCTGGTCACCTTACCCTATTCTCCGCACACAGTTTGGGGTTCATCACACCTCACAATTGTCACAGTTTTTTTTTTTTTTTGCAGCAAATTGGACACTTTTGCAATACAATTATATTATTTATAGTCACTTTGGACATCCACTATCACTTATAGATGCTTTGAATATATTTATTGGTTATTTATTTATTAATTAATTTATAAATTTTATGATTTATCTATATATTGATTCATTTTTTTACACATTGGAGATACCTTTATGAATTTACTTATGTATATGTATATATATTGGAGAATCATAGAGTCAGATATATTTATATAATTTATTACTATCACGCATTTATTTATCTACACAATTATTTGAGCGCGGTCCCCACCAAATTTATTAATTATCACAGTACCTAATATTTCCCAGCACTCCATTCAGCTGCTAGGAGTGAGTGCCGGTTCACACTATCGCGTGTGCGGCGATCGCATGCAATATCGGAGCGCACTGCTCCTTCATTACATGCGATCGGATGTGCAGTGCAAATTCAGCCATACACTTTGTACGGCTAAATTCGCACTGCATCCGCACAAAAGTGGCACAGGAGGCATTTTTTCAGCCGCATCAGGATGGGATCGCACAGCGGTTCACACTTGTGCGATCCGATCCTGTGCGAACTGTCAGATCGCACTGCGATCTGCGATCAAACTGGGGGTGTCGTTAAGATTTCATTGACACCCCCAGCGTATCGCATATGGCAGTGTGAACTGCCAGATGTGCGTTTGCGATGCGGGAACATCGCACAAGTGTGACCCGGCACTAAAGGAACCATGAGAGCGTAATGCTGGGAGGAGGAGGGGGGGGGGGGGTCAATTAGATTAGGCAAACCTGTACAAGTTCACTTTAAGGGTACTATATTATAAGTAAGAGGCTGTCTGCTGACCCACATGGAATCCACTTTCCTCCTACACCTTGAATCCTATCAATAAACTGCGTAAATTGTAGTCGCCTTAAAGCCGATTCCCCGTCAGTTCAAGGCAGCTAATCCCCAGCTTTGGATCACCTAGCATCTAGTCACCATTGTGTTCTCTCTGCAGGGGAGCTGCTAAAGCTTGTTTATTCCAGGATATAATGAGATTTGTGGGATGTTACCCTGGATAGAGGACAGCATTGTGTTGTCTGAAGCATCTTAGTCATGGCTGGCACAAGACATTGTGCTGCCTGAGTCCAAGAATGGAATGCTGCCCCCCCCCCCCCCCAAAAAAAAAAATAATAAAAAAAATCTCGCCCAACAAAAAGTCCCCACATCCATTATTACCTTTAGAGAATATTATGTATACTGTTATCTTCATCCATAACTCACCTCCGGACCGGTCCACCAATCACCTCAATCCTCCTGTCACTCCTGTGTCTGCAGTGCCCACCACCCTTGAAGATCCAGCCTGCCCTGCATGAGATGGAGAGCGCTGATGTCTGAGGTCAAAAATTGTACAAATGGACTTATAAGTGCCATGCTAAAATCCTTTAAATGAATATCCAGTGCAAATCAACCGATGTATTGCAGTATAGTAGTGATGGTGTCACGCTCCCTCCAAAAATATTTTGAGAAATTGCAGAACTTTAATCTTAAAATAATGGTGAAACCCCCTACATACAGTAAATATAACAGAGATCCAAATCAACCAGTGTATTAGAACCTAGTAGTGATGGTGTCACCCTCTCTGCAAAAGGTAAGAAATATTGCAGAGCTGCGATGTGCAAATAATAGCGAACCCCTCCTAAATAATAATAATAAAATGTTAAATATGTACATCAATTGTACATTTTATAATGACTATATATAGGAGGTTTGACCAATATTTGCACATTGTAGCTCTGCAATTTTTTCTACCTTTTTGACACCATCACTACTATGTTCTAATACACTGGTTGATTTTCATCTCTGTTATAGGTATTGTATGTAGGAGATGTCACCATTATTTGCACATTGAAGCTTTGCAATTTATCTAAATTATTTTGCATAGGGGGTGACACCATCACTACTATATTGCAATATATTGATTGATTTGCACTAGATATTCATTTATAGGTTTTACCATTGCACTTATAAGTCCATTTGTAGAATTGTATAAAGGAACTGTAGGGTTGTGCTGCTTTTTTTTAGCTTTTTATTGGTATACAGAGGCCAGGACATACTGATCACCATTGTACGCTATGGAGAAACCTCTACTTGCTGACCACACCCACTTGCCGGTCACACCCACTTTTGGCCATGCCCACAGGTGTGCGGTAGCGCGCCGCATTAGCCCCCTCACTTTTACAGCAAGCACCCCCATAGCACCCTCAAAAAAATTGTCTGGAGCCGCCCCTGCCCGATTGGATTTGAATTTTGCCGCCCCATCCCACCCTCCAAGTTTTTTCTCTCTTATCTTTTAACATTTGGTAGTCATGTCACAAAAATCTAAGAAGTATTTTTTTTTTTTTTTCTGGACCGGAAGGTTTTACACCCTTAATGACCAGGCCATATTTTGCGATTCGACACTACGTTCCTTTTACAAACAATTGCGCGGTCGTGTGACGCTGTACCCAAATAAAATCAATGTCCTCTTTTCCCCAAAAATAGCGCTTTCTTTTGGTGGTATTTAATCACCCCTGCGATTTTGATTTTTTGCGTTATATTAAAAAAAAGCGACAATTCTGAAAAAAAAAAAAAAAATATATTTTTCACTTTCTGCTATATAACATTCCCAAAAAAAAAAAATGTAAAAATCTTTGTAAAAAAATCTGCTACATATTTTTGGTATAAACACATCCCAATAAGCTTATTTTGTTTGGTTTGCACAAAAGTTATTGCGTCTAAAAACTAGGAGAAAGATTTTTGTAATCTTTATTTATTTTGATTTTTTTTAACGAGTAATGGAAGCGATTTGCGATTTTTAGCGAGACTGCGACATTGCAGCGGACAGATCGAACCCCTAAATGACATTTTTGACACTTTTGGGGGGACCAGTGATATTACTACAGTAATCAGTGCTAAACATATGCACTGTTAATGTAATAATGACACTGGCAGGGAAGGGGTTAACTCAGAGGTGATCAAAGGGTTAAGTGTGAGCCTAGGGGAGTGTTTTCTAACTGTATGGGGGAAGGGACTTGTGGAATCAACACAGAGACCTGTGATCCTATATAGGAGGATCACAGGCGCTCTGTGTTCATTCCAGAGAGAACAACGGTCTGCTGTGTTTACAACAGCAGACCGTCGTTCTCTCTCAGCAGGGAGCGATTGCGAGTGCCCGGCGGCAAACGCAGCCGCTGGATCTGTGGATCGGCATTCCCACTTCCTAATGGGGGCAGGCGTGTGCATCCGGCGGCGGACGCGCCGGGAAGCACGTGCGCGCCCCCAGGAGCGCTCCCGTGAACCAACGTACCCTTACGTCGGTTCGCGCAGCCGAGCCAGCCTGTCATACTGCAGTAGGCAGTCGGCAAGTGGTTAATCTTATGGAAGAAATGTGAGAAATAACGAATATATCATACAGTCAATCCATAAACACGTACCACATACACCGCATATATCATTTGAGGAAAATATACTTATAAAATAGTTTACCATTTGCCAAAAAAAAATTTCCCCAGATTTAATTTTAAAAATCTGGTCACCTTACCCTATTCTCCGCACACAGTTTGGGGTTCATCACACCTCACAATTGTCACAGTTTTTTTTTTTTTTTGCAGCAAATTGGACACTTTTGCAATACAATTATATTATTTATAGTCACTTTGGACATCCACTATCACTTATAGATGCTTTGAATATATTTATTGGTTATTTATTTATTAATTAATTTATAAATTTTATGATTTATCTATATATTGATTCATTTTTTTACACATTGGAGATACCTTTATGAATTTACTTATGTATATGTATATATATTGGAGAATCATAGAGTCAGATATATTTATATAATTTATTACTATCACGCATTTATTTATCTACACAATTATTTGAGCGCGGTCCCCACCAAATTTATTAATTATCACAGTACCTAATATTTCCCAGCACTCCATTCAGCTGCTAGGAGTGAGTGCCGGTTCACACTATCGCGTGTGCGGCGATCGCATGCAATATCGGAGCGCACTGCTCCTTCATTACATGCGATCGGATGTGCAGTGCAAATTCAGCCATACACTTTGTACGGCTAAATTCGCACTGCATCCGCACAAAAGTGGCACAGGAGGCATTTTTTCAGCCGCATCAGGATGGGATCGCACAGCGGTTCACACTTGTGCGATCCGATCCTGTGCGAACTGTCAGATCGCACTGCGATCTGCGATCAAACTGGGGGTGTCGTTAAGATTTCATTGACACCCCCAGCGTATCGCATATGGCAGTGTGAACTGCCAGATGTGCGTTTGCGATGCGGGAACATCGCACAAGTGTGACCCGGCACTAAAGGAACCATGAGAGCGTAATGCTGGGAGGAGGAGGGGGGGGGGGGGGTCAATTAGATTAGGCAAACCTGTACAAGTTCACTTTAAGGGTACTATATTATAAGTAAGAGGCTGTCTGCTGACCCACATGGAATCCACTTTCCTCCTACACCTTGAATCCTATCAATAAACTGCGTAAATTGTAGTCGCCTTAAAGCCGATTCCCCGTCAGTTCAAGGCAGCTAATCCCCAGCTTTGGATCACCTAGCATCTAGTCACCATTGTGTTCTCTCTGCAGGGGAGCTGCTAAAGCTTGTTTATTCCAGGATATAATGAGATTTGTGGGATGTTACCCTGGATAGAGGACAGCATTGTGTTGTCTGAAGCATCTTAGTCATGGCTGGCACAAGACATTGTGCTGCCTGAGTCCAAGAATGGAATGCTGCCCCCCCCCCCCCCCAAAAAAAAAAATAATAAAAAAAATCTCGCCCAACAAAAAGTCCCCACATCCATTATTACCTTTAGAGAATATTATGTATACTGTTATCTTCATCCATAACTCACCTCCGGACCGGTCCACCAATCACCTCAATCCTCCTGTCACTCCTGTGTCTGCAGTGCCCACCACCCTTGAAGATCCAGCCTGCCCTGCATGAGATGGAGAGCGCTGATGTCTGAGGTCATTGCGCACACCACGCTCATGCGAGGGAAGTTCCCCGGAGCAGTCACTCCACCTCCTCATACTCATCAGTTAGCACTACGGGCGGCAGTATGAGATGGGGAAATGCCACCCTGGGTCTCTTTTGCAGCACCACTGTCTATTCTATTGACAGCTGTCTCCCATTGCTCCTCTGATTTGTCACCATGTCAAATGTGATGGGAGATTACAAGCAGCCATGCTGATAAAAATTGCACAGACATGGTCCACAACTGAAGTTCCACCATGGTAAACCATCAGAAGTTGGTCTGGAGCAATGATGAGCAGCTAGCGCTGTGGAGTTGGATGCAGACAGGGTCCACCATCAGAAGGTGGTCCAGAACAATAAAGAGCAGCTGGTGCTTTGGCTGCGCATGTATACAGGGCCGCCATCAGAAGTTGGTCCAGAACAATGATAAGCAGGTGATGCTGTGGACATGCATGTAGACTGGGTCCACCATCAGATATTGGTCAAGAATAATGATAAGCAGCTACTGCTGTGGAGTTGCATGTAGACAGGGTCCATCATCAGAAGTTGGGCCAGAACAATAATGAGCAGCTGGTGCTGTGGTTGTGCATGTAGACAGGATCCACCATCAGATGTTTATCCAAAACAATAAAGAGCAGCTGGTGCCTTGGCTGCGCATGTATACAGGGCCGCCATCAGAAGTCGGTCCAGAACAATGATCAGCAGGTGGTGCTGTGGACATGCATGTAGACAGGGTCCAAAATCAGACGTTCTTCCAGAACAATGATGAACTGCTGGTGCTGTGGAGGTGCATGCAGACAGGGTCCACCATCAAAAGTTGGCCCAGAACAATGATGAGCAGCTGGTGCTGTGAATGTGTATGCAGACAGGGTTGGCCATCAGAAGTTGGTCCAGAAAAATGATGAGCAGCTGGTGCTGCGGACATGCATGCAGACAGGATCCCCCATCAGACGTTGGCCCAGAACAACGATGAGCAGCTGGTGCTGCGGACATGCATGCAGACAGGATCCCCCATCAGACGTTGGCCCAGAACAACGATGAGCAGCTGGTGCTGCGGACATGCATGCAGACAGGATCCCCCATCAGACGTTGGCCCAGAACAACGATGAGCAGCTGGTGCTGCGGACATGCATGCAGACAGGATCCCCCATCAGACGTTGGCCCAGAACAACGATGAGCAGCTGGTGCTGTGGATGTGCATGCAGACAGCGTCCACCATCAGAAGGTGGTCTAGCACAATGATAAGCAGCTGGTGCTGTGGAGGTGCATGCAGACAGGATCCACCATCAGACGTTGGCCCAGAACAACGATGAGCAGCTGGTGCTGTGGACGGGCATGTAGACAGGATCCACCATCAGAAATTGGCCCAGAATAATGATGAGCAGCTTGTGTTATGGACTGCATGAACACAGGTCCCACCATCAGAAGTTGGTCCAGAGCAATGATGAGCAGATGGTGCTGTGGAGGTGCATGTAGACAGGGTCCACCATCAGAAGATGGTCCAGAACAATAAGCTGGTGCTGTGGACGTGCATGTAGACAAGGTGCACCATCAGAAGTTGGTCCTGAACAATGATGATCAGATGGTGCTTTGGATTTGCACAGGTAAGGGACTTCAAGAGATCAGCAGCATTAACCACTTTACCACCGGAGGATTTTGCTGTCTTACGTCCAGGCCACTTCTTGCGATTCGGCGCTGTGCGACTTTAACTGACAATTGCGCGGTCGTGCGACGCCGTACCCAAACGAAATTTACGTCATTTTTTTCCCACAAACAGAGCTTTCTTTTGGTGGTATTTGATCACCTGTGCGCTTTTTACTTTTTGCGCTATAAACAAAAAAAGAGCGTTTATTTTGAAAAAATAACAATATTTTTAACATTTTTTTACATGAAATTCCCCCCCAAAAAATGTAAAAATCTAATTTTTTTAAAATTTTTGGCCAATTTGTTTTCTGCTACATATGTTTGGTAAAAAAAATCACGATAAGCGTATTTTGATTGGTTTGCGCAAAAGTTATTGCGTTTACTAACTAAGGGAAAGATTTCTGTCATTTTTGGTGTTTTTTTTTTTAACGCGTAATGGCGGCGATCTGCGATTTTTTTTGCGGGACTGCGACATTGCGGCGGACAGATCGGACCCTTGACTGACATTTTTGACACTTTTGGGGGTACCAGTGACATTACTGCAGTAATCAGTGCTATAAATATGCACTGTTACTGTAAAAATGACACTGGCAGTGAAGGGGTTAATTTTATTGGAGAGGGAGGGGTTAATGTATGCCTGGTGCTTACTGACGTGTGGGGGGGGGGGGGAGGTGACTGAGTGACAGAAGGACAGATCGGATGTATGCTGAACACTCCGATCTGTCAGTCCCTGTCACTTAGGAGATCCGCCCGCTCTGTTTACACAAGCGGGCGGATCTCCTCACTCGATTCCCTGACGATCGGGGAAGAGCGGCGGCGATCGCCGCTGCTCCTCCCCTGGCCCGACTCCCGCTGTGACTGAAAACAGCGGGAGCGCGCCTCCGGCGGCACGCGAGCGCCGCCTACAGGGGGAGGAGTCCAGCGACGTAGGTCTACGTCGCTGGACGGGAACGAGCCACTGTGCCGCAGTAGCAGCACAGTGGCTGGGGGTAAAGTGGTTAAGATGCAACAAAGCATTTTTTTTTTTTTCCAATGAAAAAACAAAAATTATTTGGGATACACTAGCAAATGAAATTCTATCCAGTTAGAGTTTACATCTACTTTAATAACTGCCTTATAGTCAGAGTTGTATAAAGTACTCTAAACCCATACTTGAGTAGAAGTGGAAGTGCTCGATCAAAAAGTGACTTGAGTAGAAGTACTAAAGTATTCAACATTTTTCGTACTTAAGTATTGCAAGTAGTTTTTTTAACCGGTTGCCGACCGCCGCACGACTATATACGGCGGCGGTCAGCCCCGGCCAGGCAAAGTGACATATATATACGTCACTAGCGTCCCTTCCTTGTGAGCCAATAGCGGGCGAGAGCGCGCACCCGCGGAGGCGTGCGCCCATCCCGGCTCGTTCACTGGGAAGTCAGTGCGTGTGACCGGCGGACCGGATGTCCGCCGGTCACTCGCGATCGTCCTCCGTGAAGGGAGAAAGGCAGGCGGCTGATGTAAACAAGCCACCTGTCATTCTCCCCTGTGTAGGAATGTAGATCATACGGTTCTACTATGTAGGACCGTTGATCACTGTTCCTACATTAGTAGCCATGTCCAATCACAGTAAGAAGCACGCCCCTAGGGACACACTTAACCCCTCCTTCCCCAATAAAGTTAACCTCTTCCCTGCCAGTGTCATTTTGCAGTAACAGTGCATATGTATAGCACTGATTACTGCAGTAATGTCACTGGTAATCCCAAAAGTGTCAAAAATGTCAGTCAAGGGTCCGATCTGTCCGCCGCAATGTCGCAGTACCGCAAAAAAAAAAACGCAGATCGCCGCCATTACGCGTTAAAAAAAAAAAACACCAAAAATGACAGAAATCTTTCCCTTAGTTAGTAAACGCAATAACGTTTGCGCAAACCGATCAAAATACGCTTTTTGTGATTTTTTTTACAAAACATATGTAGCAGAAAACAAATTGGCCAAAAATGTTAAAAAATTTTGATTTTTACATTTTTTTTGGGGAATTTCATATAAAAAAATGTGAAAAATATTGTTATTTTTGCAAAATTTACGCTCTTTTTTTGTTTATAGCGCAAAAAGTAAAAATCCCACAGGTGATCAAATACCACCAAAGGAAAGCTCTGTTTGTGGGAAAAAAAGGACGTCAAATTCGTTTAGGTAAAGCGTTGCACGACCGCACAATTGTCCCTTAAACTCACGCAGTAAAAAATCGCAAAAAAACCCTGGTCAGGAAGGGGGTAAAATCTTCCGGAGCTTAAGTGATTAAACATTTTGCTACTCAAGTACTGAAAGTAAAAGTACCAGTAGTTTTGAAAAAAAAAATGTGCTACTCAAGTACTGAAAGTAAAAGTACCAGTATTTTTGAAAAAAAAATGTGCTACTCAAGTACTGAAAGTAAAAGTACCAGTATTTTTGAAAAAAAAAAATGTGCTACTCAAGTACTGAAAGTAAAAGTACAAGCACTGTGTTATGTAGTTATTAAAGAAAGAAGTCAAAAGTTTGAACATCATATTGTTTTTTATTATTTCAAATGCAGCTTTTATTTATACATACAGTAGCATTTATTTTCGTATGCGCTGATAATACACATGTTTTGAGCTTCATGAAACCTGCCATCTACTGTTCTGGCAGTGGTAATTTTTATAATAGTAACGAGTAACTATGCAGCACAAAAAAAAAAAAAAAATTGGAGTAGAAGTATTGAAATCATCGAAAAAATGTAGTGAAGTAAAAGTGGAAGTAGGAGAAAAAAATTCTACTCCAGGAAAGTACAGATATCGCCTTTCGGTACTTAAGTACAGTAGTGAAGTAGTTCTACTTAGTTACTATACATCTCTGGTTAATACTGCTTGCCAGCTAGCCAGTTTTCAAATCACGTGGAGGAAGGAGTGGTTGGGCCCACCATGACATCTGCTCAAGGGCCTGTGTTGGCTCTTGGTGCTCTGAGTGTTCTGGATATAAGAACCAAATGATATAGATACAAAGTAAGAGGGGTTTTAGACCCCCCCTGATCCTCCACTGTAACTGTCTGTCATCTGCCCGCCGATGTCTTCTATAAAATAATTAGAGACTATATGGTGATGTCATCACCCAGGAGAACAAAGGCTTCCAGACTGAGATCATCAATCCATTTCTGTTTAGTGACTAATGGACAGAACTACGAGGGGACATTGTTAATTACTGGGCTGAAGGGAGACAGAGGCTTAAGTCACAAAGCCGTCTCTCTTGTGTCACCTGCTGATCTCAGTTTCATAAAAAGAGGATGAGAGACAAATTGCATGTGAGGGTCTTTCCTGGTAAATTTAATTGCTTCTTTTCCTGGGAGGAATGAAATGGATTATTGGCTGCTGGAACTAAAGAGACCCTGTCACCAGACCATTTATTTCACAAAAATCCTCCAATAAGATTAAATGGTATTTGATGTACACTTTATTGTCAAAAGTATTGGGACGCCTGCCTTCGCTTACACATGAACTTTAATGGCACCCCAGTCTCAGTTTGATTTTCGTCTCATTAGTACAGATTTCGATGGGGAAAAATCTTATGAGCAAGACTAGGCATGCTCAGAGATGAAAGAACACATAGAAAGCAATCCAACACATGACATCACTTCTGAAGTAGAATTCTGTCGTACGGGAAAATTCATGTGCAGTCTAGAGCACATTCCAACCAACAGACACCACTCTGGACAAAAGACGGACAACCGGCGGAAATTCGTTGCGTGTGTACGAGGCTTTAGTCCGTAGGGTTCAATATTGAGTTGGTCCACCCTTTGCAGCTATAACAGCTTCAACTCTTCTGGGAAGGCCGTCCACAAGGTGGCTATAGGAATGTTTGACCATTCTTCTAGAAACGCATTTGTAAAGTCAGGCACTGATGTTGGACGAGAAGGCCAGGCTTGCAGTCTGCGCTCTAATTTATCGCAAAGGTGTTCTATCTGGTTGAGGTCAGGACTCTGTGTAGGCCAGTCAAGTTCCTCCACCCCAAAATCACTCATTCCTGTCTTTATGGACCTTGTTTTGTGCACTGGTGCGCAGTCATGTTGGAACAGGAAGGGGTCATCCCCAAACTGTTCCCACAAAGTTGGGGGCAATGAAGTTGTTCAAAATGTCTTGGTACGATGAAACCTTAAGAGTTCCCTTCACTGGAACTAAGGGGCCAAGCCCAGCCCCTGAAAAACAACCCCACACCATAATCCCCCCTCCACCAAATGATTTGGACCAGTACACAAAGCAAGGTCCATAAAGACATGGATGAGCGAGTTTGGGGTGGAGGAACTTGACTGGCCTGCACAGAGTCCTGACCTCAACCCGACAGAACACCTTTGGGGTGAATTAGAGTGGAGACTGCAAGCCAGGCCTCCTAAATGCGCTTCTGGAAGAATGGTCAAACATTCCTATAGACACACTCCTAAACCTTGTGGACAGCCTTCCCAGAAGAGTTGAAGCTGTTATAGCTGCAAAGGGTGGGCCAACTCCATACTGAACCCTACGGACTAAGGCTGGGATGCCATTAAAGTTCATACGTGTGTAAAGGCAGGTGTCCCAATACTTTTGGTAATAAAGTATATATATATATATATATATATATATATAAAGACACAGTGGGTATAGAAAGGAATCCCCCCTTTAAAATAATCAAATTTTGTTGCTTTGCAGCATGAAATGAAGACCGACACAGATTTTGTTTTATCCAGCTGTATTTACTCTGTGCAACTTATGATATCCAAGTGAAAGATATATGTAGCAATGTAGCACCCTCCTAGGTAGGTGCTGGAAGAGAGTATACTTGTTTGGTCTTTCTGCTTACCAGAGAGATTGCAAGGTAAATTTAGATTGCTCTCTGTCTACCAGAGAGCAGGATCTGTTGATAGGGTCTTCTCATGGTGCTCAGGTGCAGCTCAGCTTGTCTGCAATGTTTCACAATGGTCCAACAGGGAGGCATATTGGAGAGAAGAAGCAGTGAGGGCACAGGCATTGTTACAGCCCTGGCGATTGGCAGCGGAAAGTGCCTCGGTGCATGCTGGATGACTGTATAAATGCCAAGGGCACATGTGCTCGGGGTCTTCGACTGGAGAGCGGGGTCCCGGAGGGAGGAGCGGCTGCCCCTCCTCTGCAGAAGCTGCCATGCAGCCTTGGGTAGAGAGCCTGAAAGTCAGATAGTAGCTGAACCCAGATGTCCTGCAGAGCTGACTGGAAGGGAGACACTGGAAAGGATCTGATTCGGCCTACAGTGTGTACAGATCTGTGTCATGGGGCCTGTCCTGTGAGGGCCATCCCTTCAGTGGAAGAGTCAGTGGATGATGTCAGTCAAGGGGATGCTAGAGAGTGTCCTGAAGATAAAATAGTTGCATCAAGCCTGCTGCTATAGAGAGAGCGAGAAGACTTAATTCTTCCATACAAGTGGCAGTATGCTCAAAGCAGTGTGTCTGCTTCCTCAAATAATCTGGTGAGGCCGAGTGGGAGTTGTCCTTATCTACTTTGAATAGCTCAGTTGGAGTATCCTACTATTCTCTTCTCCCATCCAAGTTCCACAATAAATATAAAAAGAAATCCCCTGGACGGTTTATTGAGTAACGAGCAAATGGGAGTAAGGATGGAAGCATGAAAATCCCCTAGTGACTATCTGCAGGTAATCACACAGCAAGAAGTCCTCACACAGCAAGCCCTAAGGGGACAGTGCTTCATATAACAACAACATATCAGAAATTACACAAAGCTATTTGACTTTCAACTGTGATCAGCTGTGGTCATTTTGATTAGCTCAGCATGAAAAGAGCTTTCCTGGAGCATGTCAGCCCCTGGTAGTGCAATCTGAAGCAAACAATCAACTATGGGTGGCAAGGCACTGTCACCGGGATCTCTGGGATAAAGTTGTGAGCAGGCACAAGTCAGGAGATGGATACAAAAAAAATGTGAAAGCCTTTATAAATGCCTAGAAGCACAGTGACCTCATTTATTAAGAACTGGAAGGTATTTGGTACAACACAGACCCTCTCTGGATCAGGACGTCGCTCCAAACTGGATGAAATAGCCAGGAGGAAACTGGTCAGAGAGGCCACCAAGAGGCCTACAGCAACTCTGAAGCAGTTGCAGGAATTTATGACAAAGAGTGGCCATTGTGTGCATGTGACAACAATATCACAAATTCTCCACAAATGTGGCTTGTATGGGAGGGGTGCAACAAAAAAAGCCACTCCTCAAGAAAGGCCACATGTAGTCACCACTGAGCTTTGCCAAAATGCACCTTGAAGAGTCAGATCAGGTCAGATGAGACAAAAATTTAGTTATATGGCCTTAAAGGTGGTATTTGATCACTTGTGTGATTTTTATTGTTTGCACTATAAACTAAAAAAGAGCGACAATTCTGAAAATAAAAACAATATTTTCCCCTTTCTGCTATATAACATTCCCAATGAAAAAAAAAAAATGTAAAAATCTATTTTTTTTTTAACATTTTAGGCCAATTTGTTTTCTGCTACATATTTTTGGTAAAAAAAAATCGCAATAGGGCGTATTTTGATTGGTTTGCGCAAACGTTATTGCGTCTACTAACTACGGGAAAGATTTATGTCATTTTTATTGGTTTTTTTTACTAGTAATGGCGGCGATCTGCGATTTTTAGTGGGACTGCGACATTGCGACGGACAGATCAGACCCCTAACTGACATTTTTGACACTTTTGGGGGGATCAGTGACATTACTACAGTAATCAGTGCTAAAAATATGCACTGTTACTGTAATAATGACACTGGCAGGGAAGGGGTTAACACTGTGGGGGATCAGGGGGTTAAATGTGAGCCTATGGGAGTGATTCTAACTGTATGGGGGCGGGGCTTGTGAAATGATCATAGAGACCTGTGTTCCTACATAGAAGGATCACATGAGCTCTGTGATCATTCCAGAGAGAAGAACGGTCGGCTGTGTTTACAACAGCCAACCGTCCTTCTCTCTCAGCAGGGAGTGATCGCGGGTGTCAGGCGGCAATCGGAGCCGCCTGCCCCTTGTATCGGTGTCCCCGCTGACGAGTGGGGGTGGAAGCACGCCCTTGGTGGTGTGCGCTAGCTCCCTAGATGGAGGCGCGCAACCCGCGTAGACCTACGTTGGTTCGCGCAGGAGGGCCAGCCTGCCGCAGTAAATCGGGCAGCGGGCGGTCCAGAAGTAGTTAAGGTGCAATCTTCTGAACAGGGGTACAGACAGCAAAAAAAAAAAGGTACAGGGGTGTTAACCCTTCCCTATGCTATCCAAAAAACTTAAAAATAATTTTTTGGCTGGAGCCAAACTTAAAAAATGTTCCTGTTCTGACTTAAAAACAAATTTGACTTAAGAACAAACCTACAGTCCCCATCTTGTTTGTAACCCGGGGACCGCCTGTACTGTACAACCCCCAATTTATTGTACATTCATCATTTACTGTGTCATTTCCATGCACTACAATAATGTCTTCATCACTCTTATTGTACATTTAACCTTTTCCGGCCACTTTCCATAAACTGCACTTTAAACCTTTACTGGGCAATTCACATCCACTATACATCAATCATTTAAAATGCACTTCACATTTATTATGCACTAAATACCCCCCGCTGCTTCACTTCATACACTGTAAATGATATGCTGGACACTGCTTGGCTGTATTTTATATACACTATATTGTCAAAAGTATTGGGACGCCTGCCTTTACACGCACATGAACTTTAATGGCATCCCAGTCTTAGTCCATAAGGTTCAGTATTGAGTTGGCCCTCCCTTTGCAGCTACAACAGCTTCAACTCTTCTGGGAAGGCTGTCCACAAGGTTTAGGAGTGTGTCTATGGGAATGTTTGACCATTCTTCCAGAAGCGCGTTTGTGAGGTCAGACGCTGATGTAGGATGAGAAGCCTTTGTCACAGTCTTTGCTCTAATTCTTCCCAAAGGTGTTCTATTGGGTTGAGGTGCAGGCCAGTCAAGTTCCTCCACCCCAAACTCACTCATCCATGTCTTTATGGACCTTCCTTTGTGCACCGGCCCAAATCATTTGGTGGAGGGGGGATTATGGTGATTATGGTGTGGGTTTGTTTTTCAGGGGTTGGGCTTGGCCCCTTTGTTCCAGTGAAGGGAACTCATAAGGCGTCAGCATACCAAGACATTTTGGACACTTTCATTTTCACTCACAACTGCGGACCAGTGCACAAAGCAAGGTCCATAAAGTCATGGATGAGCGAGTTTGGGGTGGAGGAACTTGACTGGTCTACACAGAGTCCTGACCTCAACCCGATAGAACACTGCTCCAAAAGAAAATTGTGTTGCAAAGCATCTAACTCCTGCGCTCAGATACAAGGCTCCCATTTCACTCCTTTCACGGGACTCCTACTTGGCATCCTCAATGGCAAGGCCTTGCTGCCCACTATGACCTGGGTGGTCGACCACACAAGCCACAAACAAAAACAAATAGAGGGCGCACTGGCCTAGCGCATTATCCTCAATAGGGCTTTATTAATATCAAGTAAAAATATAAATACTCACAAACATGGGTTGTAAGCCAGCATATCAGATACATATGACACAATCCATCAAATGACAGTCCACAGTCAAGATAATTGAAGGCTAACACATTTCGAGGCTTCGTCTCTTCATCAGAGCCAAAAGACCTTACCTGGACCCCTGGTTTATAAAGCAAGAGTGATTCATGTTGGGCCTATGAAATTTGAGAGAGGCTCCTCCCCCCATGGGAGTGGTCAAAACAAAAGTTAACCCTAGCCACACTCATACCTATACACCTTTTCATCAACCTATAAGTGCTGGTTAGAACCAATATCAAATATACATCCTAGTGCTGCCAGTACAGTATAAAGTTAGGAGCAGCATACATATGATGAACCGTATATCCATACTTCCATACTGATTGTCCATACATTGTAATAAAAACACTTGGGCTCATACAGATACCTGTCATATGTATCTGATATGCTGGCTTACAACCCATGTTTGTGAGTATTTATATTTTTACTTGATATTAATAAAGCCCTATTGAGGATAATGCGCTAGGCCAGTGCGCCCTCTATTTGTTTTGTTTGTAACCCGATAGAACACCTCTGGGATGAATTAGAGCTGAAACTGCGGGCCAGGCCTTCTCTCCAACATCAGTCCCTGACCTCACAAATGCGCTTCTGGAAGAATGGTCAAACATTCTCATAGACACACTCCTAAACCTTGTGGACAGCCTTCCCAGAAGAGTTGAAGCTGTTATAGCTGCAAAGGGTGGGCCAACTCAATATTGAACCCTACAGACTAAGACTGGGATGCCTTTAAAGTTCATGTGTGTGTAAAGGCAGGCGTCCCAATACTTTTGGCAATATAGTGTATGTGAACTGTGCCTGAGAGCAATAATTCTAGTGGCAGAGCTTAATTCTAAACTGGTAGCCTGTCAAGATTTTTTAAATGTCGCCTATGGAGATTTTTAAGTACCGCAGTTTATTGCCATTTCAGATTTATATATATACAGTATATACAAATACTTTATATATATATATATATATATATATATAATGTTTGGGGGTTCTAAGTAATTTTCTAGCTAAAAAAATGTTTTTCATGTGGGAACAAAGTGTCAGAAGTGGTCCGGATACAAAGTGGATAAACTGCTGAGCAAATATTCTGCAACATAAAAAATTGCAATAACCACCACTTTATTCTCCAGGGCCTCAGTTTTTTTTGTTTTTTTGTTTTTTTTAGAGTATATATATTGTTTAAGGGTTCTAAGTAAATTTCGAGCAAAAAAATGATTTTAAATTGTGAGTGTGTGAGAAATGTCAAAACTGGCCTGGGCAGCAAATTATAAAGAGGACTTGTCATTTCAAATGTGCTATCACATAGGAAACTATTAGCCCCCGTTCACACTGGGGCGACCTGTGAGGCGACCCGGTCGCCTCACAGGTCGCCGCAGGTTGCCTCCCATAGGGAAGCTGCGGACCCGTTCTGATAGGAGCGACACAAGTCGCTCCGACTCAGAAAAAGGGTCCGGAGCTTCTTTGGGGCGACCAGGAGGCGACCGCCATAGACTTCAATGTTACGAAGTCCGTGGCGGCCGCTCCGAGGTAGCGGCGCGCTGCTCGCACCGCGACCTCGGAGGTCGCGGAGCGAAGTAGCGTCGCCCCAGAGTGAATGGGGGCTTAGCCCCCCCCTATATGATAGCAATGAAGTTAAAAAAAAAAACAAAAACAAAAAAAAACAAAAACAAAGCTAAAGCTCCCCTGTACATGCACTGCAGTATGAATGTATACACATGTGTGCCTATTGTGTACAATAGAAATTGTGATACATCTATTAGGTATCTCTACATACACTGCCGCGAGAGAAGTACTTTCTGGGCCATCATTCATGGTAAACTTATAACCTGTAAGAGCTTTTAAAGTGTCACCTATGGGCAATATTTTTTTTTTTTTTTTTTTTACCTATGGGCAATTTTAAGGCTTGCTATGTTTGGTATCTATCTTCTCCTCGAAACGTATCTTTAATATTTTACAAAAAAAGGAGGAAGAAAAATGCTGGCTATGACCCTAAGAACACCATTCCTACAGTCAAGCACAGAGGTGGACACATGATGCGTTGGGGCTGTTTCTCTGCTAAAGGAACAGGTCGACTTTGCCACATTGAGGGGCCAATTGACGGGGCCATGTATTGGAAAATCTTGGAGGAGAACCTTCTTCCCTCAGCCAGAACACTGAAGATGGGTCATGGATGGGTCTTCCAGCATGACAATGACCCAAAACATACTGTGCCAAGGCAACACATGAGTGGCTCAAGAAGAAGCGCATTAAGGTCATGGAGTGGCCTAGCCAGTCCCCAGACCTTAATCCTATAGAAAATGTATGGAGGGAGCTGAAACTTTGAGTTGTTAAGTGACAACCAAGAAACTTAAGGATTTAGAGAAGATCTGTAAAGAAGAGTGGACCAAAATCCCTCCTGATTTGTGTGCAAACCTGGTCACCAACTACAAGAAATGTCTTACCTCTGTGCTTGCCAACAAGGGTTTCTCCACCAAAAGTCATGCTTTGCTTGGGGATAAAATACGTATTTTACTCACTGAACTGCAACTCAATTTATAACATTTGTATCATGTGTTTTTTTCTGAATTTTTTGTATTTTTATCTTTTTAAATACACCTATGATAAAAAAAATGATAGACCCTTCATTTCTTTGTAAGTGGGCAAACTTAAAAAATCTGCAGGGGATCAAATAATTTTTTCCGCACTGTATTGTGTTTGTGTGCCCTAAAATTACCTTAAGGCTGCATTCACATGTCAGCGTATGGATCGCGGGCAGAATCGCCGCGATTCCGCCCGCGATCCGGAGATCATTGCAAATCGCGGGACGCCTGTGCGTTGCCCGTGATTTGCAATAGCACCCCAAACGCTGAGCGATGTTGCCGCGATTTCCACCTGCCGAATCATGGTAAGATCGCGCAAAAAAAATTGCGGGACGCAATATGCTCCAAAGAAGCTCTTGTACTTTTTTGGGCGTAATGCGTCCCGCGATTTTTTTTTGCGCGATGTTACCGCGATTCGGCAGGCGGAAATCGCGGCAACATCGCTCAGTGTTTGGGGTGCTATTGCAAATCACGGGCAACGCACAGGCGTCCCGCGATTTGCAATGATCTCCGGATCGCTGCGATTCTGCCCGCGATCCATACGCTGACATGTGAATGCAGCCTTTGGCTACGTTCACATCTTGGCGTTGCTATTACAGGCGTTTTTATGGGCGTTTTTTCAGGCGTTTTTTCAGGCGTTTTTTCAGGCGTTTTTATGGGTGTTTTTGCAGGCGTTTTACAGGCGTTTTTTTGTGCAGGCGTTTTTAGATTGAATAGAGACCAATGGAAAACGCCTGTAATCTGCCCAAAAAGAAGCTCATGTACTTTTTTGAGCGTTGGGCGTTTTGCTCAAGGCGTCAAAACGCTCAGATGTGAACAGGGGCCATTGAAATGAATAGGATTTGTCTTGTTGGGCATTTTTGAGAGCTGATCCTAGAGCAGAAAAACTCCCCCCAGTGGATTTGTATTTTCAGATGGTCAGCAATGGCATTCTTTATACTTCAGCACGGGGTTCCCTTTATGTCCTTCTCTGCTGTCCTTTTTTTTTTTCCAACAGTCTCTTAGCAACAGTTGGAAGGGAGGCTCGTTCTATTGGCTGTGTGGCAGAGGTGGACACTGGCGAAGATTATTCTCCGACGTTCGGGGAGCGGACGAGCCTCAGCCGCACTTGTTTACAGGTGAATCAATAGCTTTTCCGTGACAACCACAACAAAAGGTTGAAGAGCAGCTGCCTAATTGCAGGAAGGAATCTGTCATCTTAAGATTTCACTCTCCGCTTCAGTGCCTTTCCGACATTCTTCAAAAAATATCACAACGCGTTCCGTGTACGTCCGCCCGTGGACTGAAAACGAGGGGAATAAATATTTGAAGATAGCGGCTCTGGTAAAAGAAAAAAATAACTGACACTTAAGCAGAGCTCAAGGCACAAAAAATGTAACTTAAATATTTTTTTACCACAAAAGGATATAATATCACTATGTGTGCATCACATGCCTTTGCAAACCTAGATATTACCTTGCAAAAGTAGCTTGCACAGAGAGCAGAGCTGTGGGAGGGGCTCTGAAGACCCCACCCACTATAGGCTGCCTGTAAAAAAATACAGGAGGGGTAGAGACAAGACCAGTCCCCCTGCACAAGGAGAGATAGCAACAGTGAGGGGTCTTTATTACAGGAAGTCTCACACTGGGTTACTGCACAGAAAGAAATACACAAAGCACCAAGAGAGGAACAGGATGAATGGATTTAGGCCATACTTGCTTATTTCAGAATTTAGTTTTAAAGGATAACTCCAGGGTAATATAAATTCAGTTATATGTATAAGCAATGGGAAGCACATTATTCATACATCCCGGACAAGCCCCCCAATCTGTGACTGAACAGTGAAAGGAGAGGCAGCATGAGCTCACCTTTTTGTTACTCTGCTCTTTCCTCCTATCAGCATGTTCCCAGCTTGTGCTAAGTTTGTCTCTCTCAATCTGGGGCACACATAAGATGTCATCTTTCCGTCCTCTGACCTTTGGCCTTTGGAATCCCCTCCCTTTTCTATCTCTGCACACCCCCCACCTCACCTCCCCACCATTCTTTTTCTTATTCTTTTACTCCTTGTGTCAGGGATGTCGTGGCAGAGCCTGACGTGTAGAGGAAGTCTCACCGAATGAAGAGCCTGGAACTATGTGCGATCCCAGGACAGGGATGCTGACAGGATATCTTAGCAGGACACAGGTACACCAGAGGCGTGGAGTCTAAGTGCTAGCCGGTATTCCCCAGGGCCCCTGATGGTGGGGATGGATTTGGCTGCGTGCTAACACCAGGTCGCGGTCCTCCAGATTCCCCAGCCAGGCCAAGAGCAAGTCCAGGTCCAATAGCCGGTAGCGGATAAGCAGATCAGGGTGAGGCAGAAGAGTAGTCAAGACAAGCCGAGGTCAGGGCAGGCAGCAGGTAATCAAGGTTGAAGGCAAGCCGGGTCAGATGATCAGGAACAGCAGGTAATTCAGGTACAGGAGGCAGGAGAGCTGAAGATCACACAGCAAGGAATCAGTGTGACCACTCCCCTTAAATAGGGCGTTTGGCGCCAAATATGATAGGGTAGCCTCGAACTATTCCATGGTAGCCTCGGACTGTTCCATGGTAGCCTCAAACTCTTCCATGGTAGCCTTGAACTGTTCCGTGGTAGCCTGTAACTGTTCCATGGTAGCCTCGAACTATTACATGGTAGCCTCGAACTATTCAAGGCGCCTCTGCGTACGCGCATGCGCATAGGCGTTTGCCGGTTTGCGGCGCCTGCGCATTATAGTGAATCCCTGACACCTTGCCCCTCCCCTGGATAAAGCTTCCGCTTACTATATTTGTTTGCCTGGCTAACAGTTAATATTATTAATAAGCCTGCTACATTAGTTTCTCTGAATGTAACCTACTACATAAGGATTGAAATTTGTGCCGAACTGTGCGATTCTGCATTGTATAGAACTGTGCTCTGTGCCTCACTGTTTCTTTTGTATGCGAGTTATTTTAATTTTGAGATAAATAACTTTTCTGTTAAAAAAAAAAAGTATAATTCACGGTGCCTATACTACATACAAATATATATATACACATATATATATAGTGTAGTATAGGCACCGTGAATTATACTTATATATATATATATATATATATATATATATATATAGGGACTGTGCAGGATAATTTTAGTGCCTCTTGCCTCTCAGCCACTTGCAGTCCCTGTATAATAGTAATAATAGTACCCAGATTGGGAGAGGCAAACCTAGCGCAAGCAGGGAACATGCTGATAGGAGGAAATAACATAGTAATAGAAAGATGAGCTCATCACTGTGCTGCCTCTCCTTTCACTGTCCAGTCACAGATTGGGGGCTCGTCCGGGATGACTCGGGCTCAGAAGAAATGGGTTGAATGAAGCAGGACATCAGATTGAGGACATCTAGTGGCAGAAAAAGGTACTGCAGAATGAATCTCTGGATTAAAGATGAATATTACAGCCAAACCTGATTTTGTTATTTTATCTTTCAATGGCCCATTATTTTTATCTTGCTGTTTTTTTTTTTTTTTTTGTGCCTTAAGTTCTGCTTTAAACAAAACAAAAGTTGTACAGGGGACCTAAAGAAGAACAATGTATCATCATTTAATGATAGCATCTTTTTTTTGGCGTTTACATAGATTGTAAGCTCTAACGAGCAGGGTCCTCTGATTCCTACTGTATTAAAGTGTATTGTATTTGGACTGTCTACCCTCAAGTTGTAAAGCGCTGCATAAACTGTCGGCGCTATATAAATACTATATAAAAATAATAATAATAATAATGTAATCATCTTAATATGGACCTGTAATCAGATATATATTTTTATGATAAGTGCATTTATGCTCAGTATTATGTCAGTGTAACACTTCCAGGTATTTATTACCTGACCTCTCACCAAGATCTCAGTACTCCCCCTCACAATGCTGTCATCTGCTTTTCTCTCCAGAAGAACGGAGCCACCTTGGCTCAGGCATCATTGAGGATCCCCAACTGCTTCTTGGATTGAGATGGCAGCTCAGAGTGTTTGTGCAGTTCTTGGCCGTGATCACAAATGTCTATCACAGATCAGCCTCTTGCTACAGCCTCTCACTTTATTACTTGCTACAAAGTTACAATGTTGCAGTCTGATCATTGAGGGGGGGGACTGCTGAGGAAATGCTACCTCTTGCCTGCATCAGACTGATGACATCATTCCATCTCAGGTGCAGCAGGAATTAAATCCCATAACCCCCCCCCGATGCTGCTGGCATATGACATAGACCAGTGGCAGTGAAAGGGATAGGGAAACTTCAGGCCCAAAATGTGTATTTTAATTGTGCAAAAATTTAAAAAAAATGGCAAGGGTTTAGGTAAATGGAACTTTGCTGACCTGCGAGGGAGCCCATCATAAGTTAAATAAAATAAAAAAAAAGTAAATAAAAAAAAAAAATAATAATAAAAATACATAAAAAAAATAATAATAATAAATAAATAAATAAACATTACTATTATTATTATTATTAATAATAATAATAATAATAATAATAAATAAATATTTAAATAATACAAATAATATATTATTAAAGAATAAAAACAAATCAAAATAAAGGGGTTCACCTAAAGCCAAAATGTTTTGCTTTCTGTTTTATCAAACCTTTTTTTTATATAAATGCCTTTTTCTTGGTCCCCTGTCCTCCTGTACATTTGTTTTTTTAAAGCCCCAGAACATCCCCTGCTGGGAAGCGATTGGAGGCCGGTGGCACCGCGCTCCACTCTGAGCCTAGTAAATATGAAGTGCAAACATGAAGCAGATTGGAGGGGACTTGCACGGGCTCACCAGCTGCTAGTCCGGTCCCCAAGGGGCCACAACCTCCACTAGCTGCAGAGAAAGTGTCTCTCTCTAATCCAGGCATTATCTGTGCTCGCTGGGGCATTTGATGTAGACCAAACATCCAGCAACTCTGGGACTGGGACAATGTGAAGTCACCAGAGCGCCACTAACACAGGTCCATACGGCAGTATTAAGTGTGATAATTATTGGGGGTGGGGCAGACTCAGAAAAGGGAAATGCCTTAATGAAATCTACAAATTATAGGGCTAGGAGAGAGCCTGGTGCAATCCTATACTTCCTGTCCACTGACAATGGGCAATGCACACCTGTCACTCACTAGGGAGCTTTAATCTGCAATCTGTGGATGACACTGAAGAAAATATTGCATGCAGCATTCCCTCTAAGGACATATGACCATGAGATAAAACATGTTCACTTTTATTTTTTAACCACTTTACCACTGGAGGATTTTGCTGTCTTACGTCTGGGCCACTTTTTTGCGATTCGGCACTGTGCGACTTTAACTGACAATTGCGCGGTCGTGCGACGCCGTACCCAAACAAAATTTACGTCCTTTTTTCCCCACAAATAGAGCTTTCTTTTGGTGGTATTTGATCACCTGTGCGATTTTTACTTTTTGCGCTATAAACAAAAAATAAGTGACAATTTTGAAAAAATAACAATATTTTTCAAATTTTTTTATATGAAATCCCCCCCCCCCCCCCCCAAAAAATTTAAAAATCAAAATTTTTTATCATTTTAGGCCAATTTGTTTTCTGCTACATATTTTTGGTAAAAAAAATCGCAATAAGTGTATTTTGATTGGTTTGCGCAAAAGTTATTGCGTTTACTAACTAAGGGAAAGATTTCTGTCATTTTTGGTGTTTTTTTTTAACGAGTAATGGCGGCGATCTGCGATTTTTTTTGCGGGACTGTGACATTGCGGCAGACAGATCGGACCCTTGACTGACATTTTTGACACTTTTAGGGGTACCAGTGACATTTCTACAGTAATCAGTGCTATAAATATGCACTGTTACTGTAAAAATGACACTGGCAGGGAAGGGGTTAATTTTATTGGAGAGGGAGGGGTTAATGTATGCCTGGTGCTTACTGACATGTGTGGGGGGGAGGTGACTGAGTGACACAGGGACAGATCGCAGGTTCAGCTATGCTGAACCCTGCAATCTGACACTGTTTGTCACTTAGGAGATTTACACAAGCGGGCGGATGTCCACACTCGATTCCCCGACGATCGGGGAAGAGCAGCGGCGATCGCCGACGCTCCTCCCCTGGCCCGACTCCCGCTGTGACTGAATACAGCGGGAGCGTGCCTCCGGCGACGCGCGCGCGCCGTCGAGAAAGGGGAGTGTCTGGCGACGTAGGTCTACGTCGTCAGACCTACAAGGGCCACTTTGCCACAGTAGAGCTCTAGTGAGCAGCGGTAAAGGGTTAGTCCACCCAAAAGTGATATTTTAGTTACAGGTTGAACCTGCTGAGCTGAACTAGTTTCTGGCTTCTTATATGTCTTTAGTAACCAAATGCTGAGCTCTCCATCATTCCCAGCTCTCGTCCTGTCCACCCAGGAGGTTTGGGTGTCCCCACTCACCTTTATGTGTCCCAGCCCCTCCTGTCACATTCTCCATAATGTAAAATATATAAACACCCAGCAGGGATGGTGGGAACCTCTCATAATGGGCACAGCAGATGTTCAGACCCAGGAACTCATAGCAGGGATTGTGGGAACACCCTTTATAATGGGCACAGGAGGTGTACGGACCTTGGAAATAAGAAGAGGGTTGGTAGGAACCCCTTATTATGGGCAAAGCAGGTGTACAGACCCAGGAACTCAGCTCAGGGATAGTACAAACCCCTGATAATGGGCACAGCAGTTGTACAGGCCCAGAAACCCAGTGCAGGGGTGGTGGGAACCCCTCATAATGGGCACAGAAGGCGTACAGACCTAGGGACTCAGCACAGGGTTGGTGAGAACCCCTCATAATGGGCACAGAAGGTGTACAGACCTAGGAACTCAGCACAGGGATGGTGAGAACCCCTCATTATGGGCACAGCAGGAGTACAGACCTGGAGTCTAAGTGCAGGGATGGTGGGAACACCTCGTAATGGGCACAGCAGGTGTGCAGAACTTGTAAATAAGAGGAGGGCTGTTGGGAGCACCTCATAATGGGCACAGCAGGTGTGCAGAACCAGGAACAAAGTTCAGGAATAATTGGAACCTCTTATAATGGGCACAGCAGGTGTAAATATCTGGGAACTCAGCACAGTGATGCTGGGAATCCCCTTTTAATGAGCACAGCAGGTATACAAAACCAGAAATTCAGTGTAGGGATGGTGGGGACTCCTTATAATGGACACAGCAGATGTACAGACCAAGGTTCAGGGATGATGGAAACCCCTCATAATGGGTACAGCAGGTGTACATGCCTGGGAACTCAGTACAGGGATGGTGGGAACCCCTTATTTTAGGCACAGCAAATGTACAGACCTAGGAACAAAGTTCAGGGATGGTGGGAACCCCGCATAATGGGCACAGCAGGTGTAAAGACCTGGGTACTAAGCATAGGGAGGGTGATAGGAACCCCTCGTAATGAGCACAGCAGGTGTACAAACCCAAAAAGGCAGTGTAGGGATGGTGGGAACCCCTTATAATGGGCACAGCAGGGGTACAGACCAAGGACCAAGGTTCAGGGATGGGGGAAATCCCTCATAATGTGTACAGCAGGTGTACAAACCTGGGGACTCAGCACAGGGATGGTGGGAACCCTTCATAATGGGCACAGCAGTTGCACAGACCTGGGAACTCAGACCAGGGATTGTGGGAACCCCTCATAATAGGCGCAGCAGGTTTGCAGACCTTGGAAATAAAAGGGATGGTTGGTTGGAACCCCTGTTTTTGGGCACAGCAGCTCAGCACACAGACCCATGAACACAGCAGGTGTAAAGACCTGGGAATTCAGCGATCCCCGCTGAGCTAGCGGAGTCCGCCGTGCGGATCCGCCCCATGTGAAAGGGGACTAATGCAAATATGTGTATCAATCTGTTTCAACATTTTAAACATCTTGGGGGGGCAATAAAAATTTGTCTCAACTGGAGCACAGCCAATTCCTGACCCCCTTCTATAAATGGCAGTTGCCTGCCTGTCTGGCTGACCCCATATTTTATATTATACAAGAAAAAACCTGAAGGAGTTGGACTTTACCGGTACCAGAAAGGAACGACCACATAGAATTTCTAAAAATATATATTTTTATTAAAAAGCATTTAAAAAAGGGGTAAAAAAAAATAGATTTAGATAATCCGTGCAACTGGCTATATAATAATGAGCCATCAAAAGGTACATTATTATAGGTCACACTGTTAACCACTTAAGCCCCGGAAGATTTTACCCCCATTCCGACCAGGGGGTATTTTGCGATTCGGCACTGCGTGACTTTAACGGAGAATTGCGCGGTCGTGCGACGCTGTACCTAAACGAATTTGGCGTCCTTTTTTTCCCACAAACAGAGCTTTCTTTTGGCGGTATTTGATCACCTGTGCGATTTTTTGATCACGCGCTATAAACAAAAAAAGAGCGTCCATTTTGCAAAAATAGCAATATTTTCCCCTTTTTTTTATATGAAATTCCCCCCAAAAAAAATGTAAAAATCAAAATTTTTTAAAATTTTCGGCCAATTTGTTTTATGCTACCTATGTTTGGTAAAAAAAATCGCAAAAAGCGTATTTTGATTGGTTTGCGCAAAAGTTATTGCGTTTACTAACTAAGGGAAAGATTTTTGTCATTTTTGTTGTTTTTTTTTTTAACGCGTAATGGCGGCGATCTGCGATTTTTTTTGCGGTACTGCGACATTGCGGCGGACAGATCGGACCCTTGACTGACATTTTTGACACTTTTAGGGTTACCAGTGACATTTCTACAGTAATCAGTGCTATACATATGCACTGTTACTGTAAAAATACACTGGTAGTGAAGGGGTTAACTTTATTTGAGAGGGAGGGGCTGTGTGTGTCCCTAGGGGCGTGATTCTAACTGTGATTGGCTGGGGCTTCAGCTGTATGCAGAGTGATCAACGGATCTACATAGTAGATCCAGATGATCAGCTCTCATACAGCGAGGAGAATGACAGGCAGCTTGTTTACACAAGCTGCCTGACTTTCTCCCTCTCCCCCGCTGATCGCAGAGTGGCCAGCGGACATCGGGTCCGCCGGTCACACGCGCGGGGGGGTCCGTGACCACTCGGGAGCGGGAGCGCGCCTCCGGGGGCGCGCGCTCGCTCCCTAGACCCTCACAAGCTAGTGACGTAGCCCTACGTCACTTTGCCTGTGAGGGGCTGACCGCCGATGTAGATAGTCGTGCAGCGGTCGGCAAGTGGTTAAACCATTATCATTATACTTTGCACAGGCGATGTAAGAGGCCGACGCGTTTCACCTAATAGCTTCCTCAGGACCTCATCCTCTTGACAGCAAAGATAGCAAAATGGCCTAGCCAAGAAAAAAGCACAGTAAACAACATGGAATACATACAGCATCATAATATAACATTTAGTATCTCTCTGTGTAGACTTACACATCACTTGAACAATATAGCCCAAGGTTGGCGGCGTCACGTGTGACATGGAATAGTTGCAAGGGCGGCGGATGTGCACAAATGAGTAATATAGTGCTAGGTATAAAATAATATAAATTGTACCTATTTTTCATCATATGCCAGTTTTTTGTTTTTTTGGGGGGGATTGTTGCTATGTTGATATTTCATTGTTTCTTGTACAATACCTTATAGTACTCTGGAAGAAACTTCCTTTGCTTTGGGAAATTCCTTTTTATGTACTCCCTTTTTTCTTTTCGTATTGACAAAACCAAAATAAAAATCTATTAATAAAAAATAAATAAATAAATAATAATAATATAGAATGTTCATCATATAAAGGCAATTCAAAAGGATCCTACAACCATGACCATTAGCGACTGACTTATATGGAAAGCAGGTGGAAATATATTTGATATATTATGACTACGTCTTTTTTCTGAGAGAATAGGTGCCAGAACCCCCCCTTTCTGACTCAATTCTTGTCTCTGCCCCCTACCCATCCCCAAGCACTGTTTCTTGATTCCACAACCCCCCACCCCACCCTTCCATTCACCTCTCAGTACCACCCCTTTTAGCAGGGCTGTGCAGAGACCTTGGGAGGGTCAGGTGCTCAAAATATAAAAGGGGCACATGGAACAGGGCTTTAAATAGGGCTGTGCTCACAATATCAATACAGCAAAGTATCGTGATGCATTCCTTCCTGATACGCGTATCGATACGGATGATTCTGTATTGATAGGGCAGAAAAATGTAGGAGTCAGAAACACTGCACATGCTGGGATATTTACAGTTAGGTGCTGGGGGATAGTTGTACCCCTAGCACATGTGACTTAGGCAGCCAGAAAATATCATGTCCTTATTCATACATGTATGAACAAGGACATGACATTTTATTATGACAGAACAACTAGGTATTAAAAAACATATTGCAACAATTTACACATGCTAATGCACAGAGCCATCATGTGAAAGGGGCCTAAGGCTGCTTTCACATGGGTGCACTGCAGTTTACCTGCAGGCTGGTACTGCTGGCTTGTACTGCTTGTGGGTACTGCTGGCTGGTACTGCTGGCGGATACTGCTGAATGGTACTGCTTGTGGGTACTGCTGGCTGATATTGCTGAATGGTACTGCTGGCGGGTACTGCTGAATGGTACTGCTTGTGGGTACTGCTGGCTTGTACTGCTGGCGGATACTGTTGAATGGTACTGCTGGAGGGTACTGCTGGAGGGTACTGCTGGCTGTTATTGCTGAATGGTACTGCTGGCGGGTACTGCTGAATGGTACTGATGGCAGGTACTGCTGGATGGTACTGCTGGCTAGTACTGCTTGTGGGTACTGCTGGATGGTACTTCTGGCTGGTACTGCTGGATGGTACTGCTTAATGGTACTGTTGACTGGTACTGCTTAATGGTACTGCTGAATGGTACTGCTGGCGGGTACTGCTGAATGGTACTGCTGGATGGTACTGCTTAATGGTACTGCTGACTGGTACTGCTGCACTTCCGGGCAGCGGAGCTTTGCAGCGTCATTTCCTGTTAACCACCGTGGAACGCACGCCGGCAGCGACACGGAAATAAAGGGATTAGCTGTGCAATGCTGTTCAATACTGTTCAATGCTGATTTTTAATGACACTTTGCGAGTATTATTCTTTACTGTTTTGATCTTAATAAATCCTACGGGCTTCACTATGTATGGCTTCTTTCCTTGCATTTTAAATACATATTGGAGAGAGAGAGGAGATGAACCATTAAGGAGCCATTCTAAGAGGTGCATGTCATCCATCCATCCGTTCAAGGGATATCTCATATGCTTGGGTGGCTGCATTTTTCCTGTTATCCGACTAAGGAACACCATATATGCTTAAGGCTCATTTATATTCCAAAATGTGCATCCCCATTGGGGGTCTTTTTCCTGAAGAGCACTTGGGCACCTTTATGGATTTGAGCACCTTTCTGGCACTTTAGTTTCTTTGGAAGAAACCTTCTTTTGGACTGCACCTTAACAAATCATTTTGCACTTTATATGGTCATACTATGGACACTTAATTATTGCACTTTATTAATATATATCCAGGGATTATGAATGCACTTTTTGCTATATTATATTACTTTTTTACAACACTTACCAATTTTTTATAGCACCTATATATATTGTGACAGGAAGTCAGGTAAATCTGGGAATGTAGTCACAGGCAGGAGATACATTTCCACCTGATTTAGAAAGTTCACTAATTACTATAGGGTGTTGGCTACAGAGATAGCCAGCAGGAAGTTGAAAGGCCTTCAGCTGTTCGGAATGAGGAAATGAAGGCCTCTATAATATTGTCCAAAGGAAGTCTATGCATTGCTGCCTCCTGTCGCCGTGTGGGCTGGGAGAGGAAGGCAGACAGATGTGTGCCTCCCAACGCTGAGGACGCCTGGGAGAAGGACTGCTGCCTCCGGAAGCTGTCTCCTGAAGCCATGTGGGCTGGGAGAAGGAGGACAGTCAGATGTGTGCCTCCCGACAAGCTGGTGAGCATGGGAGAAGACCCCCTGAAGTGATGTGCGCTAAGGAGGGTAACCAAGTGTGAAGACGTCTCAAAGGTGAGAAAACAAACTATTTCTATGTGAAAGAAATAAAGGAATGTTTGCCATGTGAAGAGGCAAGCCAAGAGACATTCTCATTGTGATGAGTTAAGGACATGTTCAATGGACATTTGTGCTGTGTGAAGAGATTATAAATGGACTATTGAGTGTCCGATGTAGGACAAGAAAGTCTGCCCAACAGTAGGTTGGAGACAGACTCTTAGGTAGGTTCCAGAGTGAGAAGGTAGCCGCCCACAGAGGCAAGGATTTATTTTCTGTTTTATTTTATTTTGGATGTTTTGCTGCATGCAGTCTGGTGAAGAAAACACCATTAATAAACCAAACTGTTGTTTGCAAGCACTTGTCGGCTATCTCTCTGGGAAAACGCACCCCCAAGGGGTCATCTACGCCTACCACCGAGCTAATCCCTCACAATATATATATATTTTTTTTACTTGTTAGCGCTGTCTATATATGTTTGTAGTTTTTTCTGGTATTTCACCTAGTGAGCAGCAGC
Organism: Pelophylax lessonae; assembly: GCF_965119305.1. Taxonomy (NCBI): domain Eukaryota; kingdom Metazoa; phylum Chordata; class Amphibia; order Anura; family Ranidae; genus Pelophylax; species Pelophylax lessonae. The sequence goes on from NC_138769.1 coordinate 24,875,333, forward strand.
TTCAGGATTAAATTTTTCTATTTATTTTATTTTCACTAAATTATACATCACAGCGCAGATAATAATTTATTGTTTTACATGCTGGAGGGTACTGCTGGCTGGTACTGCTGACTGGTACTGCTGGTGGGTACTGCTGGTGGTTACTGCTGGCTGGTACTGCTGGCGGGTACTGCTGGCGGGTACTGCTGGTGGTTACTGCTGGCTGGTACTGCTGGTGGTTACTGCTGGCTGGTTAATGCTGTCTGGTACTGCTGGTGGGTACCGCTGGCAGGCACTGCTGGTGGGTACTGCTGGTGGGTACTGCTGGTGGTTACTGCTGGTGGGAAATCCTGGGTCCTCTGAGACACATCAACGCCAGAGTGTGAGGAGCAGCGCTGGAGGAAGCATGCAGAGCCGATGCTTCCTGTATCTCTCCTCTCACTCCTCTCACTTCTACCACCTATATCTCTCCTCTCACATTTGATATCACTCCGCCTGTGACAGGACTAAGCCGGAACTATACAGGAAGCATTGGCTCCGTTGTGACTCGGGGATACGCTGACAGCCGGGACAATGCAGGGCACTTGCGGGTGTCAGGGAGCCGCAGCCAAATGCGGGAGACTTGGGATGTCTGCCTTTACAAAAGAGCACTTTGGGCATCAAGGGGCATGTGCTCAAGCACCCTCCGCACCCCCCTCTGCACGTGCCTGCCTTTTAGAGAATACGGATCCAGGTATCATTTTCTAGTGCTACGTAATTTGTATGGAATTAGGTAATGATAACAAGAAAAGCAGTAAAATAGATCCCCTGCAGCCAGCAACAATAGACCTTGAGCAGCAACAACAGATCTCCCAGCAGCCAGCATCCATAGACCCCTCCCTCAACAGTAGATCCCTTTCAGCAACAACTGACCCAGCAGCAACAAAAGCCCCCCACCCAGCAAACTAGCAACAATAGACCTCCCCAGCAACAACAGACCTCCATGCAAAAATTGATCCCCTCCAGCAACAACAGAACCCCCAGCAGCCGGTATCAATAGACCCTCAAGCACGCCCTAGCACCCTTTGGCCATTACATACAGTACTTTCAGTGCTGGAGGTGTCGGAACTGCATTCCCACTGAAATAAAAGCTCTCTGATTATGACTCTATTATACATTAGGTCACTGTCCTGGAATGAGAATGCAGATCAGGACTTCTGACTTTCCTCTAATGATGGCTCACACAGTATTGAACCCAGAGGATCATCGTGACATCCCACCAACCTGCATTTTCAGACGAAGCAATGGCAGTTTGTAGTTTTCCTTCTGCAAAATCTAACTTTAAACAATTTCTGTACATATTCTTTTTATTATTAATATTATAATACAGTTTTTATGTCGCGCCAACAGTTTCTGCAGAACTTTACAACGTCTGCTATCAGTTGCTAAGGGTAACCCAGGGGAATCCAGAAGGTGCAATTCTCAGCAGCACCCTAGGGGGCAGTGCTACATAGGTATCCCCTTGGAAGTTACCCAATCCCGAGCCTTTCAGGGAGATATTATTTTTATAATTATACAGGATTTATATAGCGCCAACTGTGACATGAGGCAGGGGCGTAACTACAGGGGTTGCAGGGGTTGCAATTGCAATCGGGCCCCATGCTCCAGGGAGCCTGTGCGGCTCCCCTGTACACCTGGATAGGAGGGGTGGCGGGGGACAGCATGTAGAGAATCACTGTCCTCCTTTTCCCTCTTGTAGCTGCAGGAGGAACATGGAGGAGATTGGTTCCTCTGTATACTGCCCCCGCCGCTCCTCCTATCCAGTTCACTTGTGTTCTGCTGTCTCTGGGCCTCTGTGTGCTCCCCTCTCCCCCCCCCCCCCCACTGTGCTGCCCTCCCCCCGCTCTCCCTCCCACTGTGCTCCCTCCCCTCTCCTGCCGACTGCTGCAGGGGATGTGTCACAATAGAGAACCAGGAAGGGGTCAGTAAATATGTAATTTACCAGCTCCTTCCTTTTCTGAATGGACAGAGTCATAGTCAGTGACATTGTAAAAAAATGAAATAAACCGATAAAAAATAATACAATTAAAATACCAAAAAATAAAAACTACTGACACCAGTGGGTGAACTTCCAGGATCACAAAGGTCACACTTGCGACCGGGCCCTGGCATTCCACCACCGTGGGGAGGCTCAAAGATGGCAGGAAGGGTGCCAACTGCAGAACTTGTGAAAGGGTCCCGCTGTGGGATCGTAATAAAGGGCCCCGAAGTGAGAGTAAAGGGCCCCAGGATCAGTGAGAAGAGCCCCAGGCTTGAAGGGAAGGGCCCTGGCCAGGGGTCCGGGGGGCCCTTCATGGTTTCTTGCACCGGGGGCCCTGAAGGTTCTAGTTACGCCTCTGCACGTGAGGGCAGACAGTACACTTACAATACAATTCAATACAGGAGGGATCAGAGTGCCCTGATTATTAGAATCTAAAAGAAAGGGTCAAATGATGCAAAAAGTAATCATAGGCGTGCGCACAGGGTGTGCTGGGTGTGCCTGGGCACACCCTAATCACCTAGGGCACATTAGCATTATTGCTCTGTTTGCCAGTGAGGAGATGGGAAAGATCTCCCTCTGACCTGCTCTGCCATAAGAGAAGTGCCTATGCACTTCTGTTTCACTGTGCCAGCAGGGAGAGTAATGTACCGGGGCCATATACATGTAGACACACACATGCATGTATATTGAAACTTTGGGGTGCACACCCTAATGCAATAGGCTGTGCACACCTATGAAAGTAATAACTGTGGGCAATGAGCTGGTTAAAATCCACTTGTCTAAGGAACCATCCTACTGTATGTCCATGCAGGAATGGGTAAAGAGAATACCTCTCCCCTCCCCACAGCACGGCAGTTGACCACGTGGCAATAATGCCGCCCAGCGCACGGCTCTCATTACATAACAGTGACAGGTACACTTTAGCACAGCTGTGGTTTCCTACGACAAGCGTTTTTAACAGTCAAATAATTGCATTAGGTTAGATATTGGCAAATGGTAAGTGATCAGTGTGTAGATCTTCCGTATTCCCCCAATCAGGCAGAACACTAAAGAATTCATAGGGGAATGTCTGGATCAATACCTAAATTAATCATCCTGACAGGTCCACTTCCTGAAAAGCTGTCGTGGAGTCAAAGGGTCGGGTTTTACAGAACACAGCAAATGTTTCTAAAAATTGGTCAATATACTTGTGCTGCCCTGACTTCCCGAATCTCCGATTCCCCAATTCATAAAGCTGTATTACGCACGTTATGGCATGGCGTTACGGCGGCCCCTTCAAAATGAATGACCTGCCAACACCACAATGGTTGAAAAAAGCACACGGCCATTTTTTTTTTTAACAAAGTAGCACACCACCATGCACAGTATGTGCGTTGTGATGGGCTGTGGTGCATTTTGCAATGCATGGGGGCTTCTATTCACAATGAAGAACACGGAAACGTGCCACACGGGGGGCAAATGCTTTGCCATGCATTGTGACAACGTGTCTTAACCACCTGCCCTGCGGAAGATTTACCCCCCTTCTTAATGACCAGGTAATTTCTTGCGATACCGCACTGCATTACTTTAACCACTTTACCACCGGAGGATTTTGCTGTCTTACGTCCAGGCCACTTTTTGCGATTCTGCACTGTGCGACTTTAACTGACAATTGCGCGGTCATGTAACGCTGTACCTAAACAAAATTTACGTACTTTTTTTCCCACAAACAGAGCTTTCTTTTGGTGGTATTTGATCACCTGTGCGATTTTTACTTTTTGCGCTATAAACAAAAAAAGAGCGACAATTTTGAAAAAATAACAATATTTTCCACATTTTTTTATATGAAATTCCCCCCCCCCCCCCAAAAAATGTAAAAATCAAATTTTTTTAACATTTTAGGCCAATTTGTTTTCTGCTACATATTTTTGGTAAAAAAAAATGGCAATAAGCGTATTTTGATTGGTTTGCGCAAAAGTTATTGCGTTTACTAACTAAGGGAAAGATTTATGTCATTTTTTTTGTTTTTTTTTTTTAACGAGTAATGGCGGCGATCTGCAAATTATTTTGCGGGACTTCGACATTGCGGCGAACAGATTGGACCCTTGACTGACATTTTTGACACTTTTGGGGGTACCAGTGACATTACTGCAGTAATCAGTGCTATACATATGCACTGTTACTGTAAAAATGACACTGACAGGGAAGGGGTTAACATTATTGGTGATGCAGGGGTTAAGTGTGTCCCTAGGGGCGTGATTCTAACTGTAAAGGGGTGTGGCTTTTCATGTAACCACAAAGACATACGATCCTACATAGCAGGACCATATGATCTCTGCAGTTACATCAGCCGCCTGCCTTTCTCCCTCTGCACCGGGAGATCGCGAGTGACCGGTGGACATCGGAGCCACCGGTCACACACGCGGACATGTTAGGGAACGAGCGGGGGCAGGAGCGCGCCTCCGGCGACGCGCGCTCGCCCCTAGAGGCTCTCAGGCGAGCAACATAGTACTACGTCACTTTGCCTGTACGGGGCTGACCGCCGCAGTAAATAGTTGTGCGGCGGTCGGCAAGTGGTTAATGACCAGGCCGTTTCTTGCGATACCGCACTGCATTACTTTAACCACTTCTGGACCAAGCCCATTTCTGACGCTTGTTATTTACAAGTAAAAATCTGTATTTTTAGCTAAAAAATGACTTAGAACCCCCAAACATTATATATATATATATATATATATATATATATATATATATATATATATATATATATAATAGAATAAAAAGGTGGTCGTTGCAACATTGTTTGTCATGCAGTATTTGCGCAGCGGTCTTTCAAACGCCATTTTTTGGGAAAAAATACATTTTACTGCATTTAAAATAAACTAAATAGTGAAGTTTGCCCATTTTTTTTATATATTGTGAAAGATGACGTCACGCCGAGTAAAGCTGCCAGCATTGCTGCAGAGGTTGAAGGGGTGGGGGGTCAGCCTGTCAGTGCTCAGACCATACGCCGCACACTGCATCAAATTGGTCTGCATGGCTGTCGTCCCAGAAGGAAGCCTCTTCTAAAGATGATGCACAAGAAAGACCGCAAACAGTTTGCTGAAGACAAACAGACTAAGGACATGGATTACTGGAACCATGTCCTGTGGTCTGATGAGACCAAGATAAACTTATTTGGTTCAAATGGTGTCAAGCGTGTGCGGCGGCAACCAGGTGAGGAGTACAAAGACAAGAGTGTCTTGACTACAGTCAAGCATGGTGGTGGGAGGGTCATGGCCTGGGACTGCATGAGTGCTGCCGGCACTGGGGAGCTACAGTTCTTTGAGAGAACCATGAATGCCAACATGTACTGTGACATACTGAAGCAGAGCATGATCCCCTCCCTTCAGAGACTGGGCTGCAGGGCAGTATTCCAACATGATAACGACCCCAAACACACCTCCAAGACGACCACTGCCCTGCTAAAGAAGCTGAGGGTAAAGGTGATGGACTGGCCAAGCATGTCTCCAGACCTAAACCCTATTGAGCATCTGTGGGGCATCCTCAAACGGAAGGTGGAGGAGCACAAGGTCTCTAACATCCACCAGCTCTGTGATGTCATCATGGAGGAGTGGAAGAGGTCTTCAGTGGCAACCTGTGAAGCTCTGGTGAACTCCATGCCCAAGAGGGTTAAGGCAATGCTGGAAAATAATGGTGGCCACACAAAATATTGACACTTTGGGCCCAATTTGGACATTTTCACTTAGGGGTGTACTGACTTTTGTTGCCAGTGGTTTAGACATTAATGGCTGTGTGTTGAGTTATTTTGAGGGGACAGCAAATTTACACTGTTATACAAGCTGTACACTCACTACGTTACATTGTAGCAAAGTGTCATTTCTTCAGTGTTGTCACATGAAAAGATATAATAAAATATTTACAAAAATGTGAGGGGTGTACTCACTTTTGTGAGATACTGTGTGTATATATATATATAGCTTTTTCTCTCAGACAATAGGTACAGGAACTCACCCCCTACCCCCCTCCTGCACTATTACTTGGTTCCGCCCCCCCCCCCCCCCCCCCCACACACACACCTTCCAGTACTTCCCCATTTAGAGAATACAGAACCAGGTAACAATTGTGGTGATAAGTAATTTGTATGGAATTTGTTGATGATAACAAGAAAAGCAGTAAAATAGATCCCATGCAGCCCCAGCAACAACAGATCCCCGCAGCAACAATGGACCCACCCGTAACAGAATACCTACACCCCCAGCAACAAAAGATCCCCAGCAGCAATAACAGATCTCTACAGCGGCCAGCAACAATAGACCCCCCCACCCCAGCAACAATAGACCACTCGCAACAAAATAACCCTAGCCCCAGCAGCAACAACAGATCTCCCTGTAGCCAGCATCAATAAACCCCTCCGTCAACAGTAGACCCCTCCCAGCAACAACAGACCCCCCCCAGCAACATAAGACCAACACCTCTAATAACAATAGATTCCCCACCAGCAACAATATACCCACCTCGTTCAAAAGAGATCTTCTCCAGCAACAAAAGTTCCGCTAGCAGCAAGCATCAGTAGACACTGCATCCCTTGCCATTACAAACAGTCAGTGCTCAAGGTGCCTGAACTGTCTTCCAGTGGAAAAAAAGACCTGTATGTATATATATATATATATATATATATATATATATATATATATATATATATACTGTATATATATAAATTATTACTATACAGGATTTATACAGGCACCAACAGTTTGCGGAGCACTTTACAACATGAGGGCAGACGGTACAGTTACAATAAAGGCGCCCCACTACTTTTTACAGCATGGTATAGTATATATCTATGTGTATATACTGTGTATATATATATATATATATATATATATATATATATATATATATATTTCTCATTGTAACTTTGTTTTTAATATTTTATTATATTTTTATAATATATATATAAATATATATATATATATATATATATATATATATATATATATATATATATATATATATATAATATGTTTTATTAGGAAATACTTCTAGTTTGAAATAAAAAATGAAAATAAAATTCCACCTGTATCCCTGTATAGCAAATGTTACTTCCTGTCGGGGGGGGGGGGGGGGGCAATTTTATTAGTGTCACTTAAAATAAACCGGTAAATTCTTTATTCTGTCACAGAACTTGGGGGTTGGAGTTGTATGAAACAATTTACTGCTTGCTTATACAGGTGAGCATTGTCATAAATTAACCTTGGGATTCATTGTAATTGTGTTGCAGTGAAGCCCATCCTTGCTTTTTTTTGGGAGGATTTTGCAGTGAGCAATTATAATTTCATTAGACAAACAATTATAAATGATTAACGTGGATGCATTAGCTCAGTGGACCTGAAGGAATACAAGCTCATTTGTCACAGTATGTTACCGGCTGTTACAGTGTTACAGTTATTGGTATGTCAGTCACAGTAAAGGGTCAAACACAATAGTAATGCGGGCTAATGGGTTTCTAAACTTTTTACATTTTTTGATACGAATAATAGATGTGGCTCAGCTAGTTGTGAGGTCCTACAACGATATGTGGTTGACATCAAAGGAGTCTTAATACCCCCTCCCCAACCTCAAAAAATCCGCCCAGTGCTGTCCAGGCTATTGATGTCCCAGGAAAAGATAAGGTTGTTTAAAGCCCCGTACACACGTACCGATTGTCGGCCGTAAATGTTCGGCCAACGTCCGATCGGCTGATTGTCGGCTTGTTAGTATGATGATTCCGACAACCGACTGCGACTTTTCGGCCGAACAAAATCTGGTGTGCATGCTATAAAATTTTTGTTGGCCGTCACCAGAACGGCCGATTGTTCGTCAGTCAGTACAGATTTCGGCCGACAAAAGTCAGATGAGCAAGACTGGGCATGCTCAGAGAAGAAAAAACACACGAAAAGTAAACCAGCACATGACATCACTTCTGCAGTTGGTTGTTGCTGGCCGACAAAATTCGTGTGCAGTCTAGAGCACATTTCAACCAACACAACAGCACCGGACAAAAGACGGCCGATCGTTCGGCCAACAATCGGTGCGTGTGTACGGGGCTTTAGTTTCCTTCTGATTGGACAGAGAATCCAAAGAGTTCTTAGAACTTATCCACTCCAGTCCTCACACCAGTACATGGCCTAGGGTTCAGAGCATTTTTTATAATTACATTTACCTAAAATAACAAAGTATATTTTTTTAGGACATACAAGGCTTTGATATTATTTGATATTGTCTTGAAAAAAAATTACCAAGTAATTTACCGGGGCGGAGGCGGGGCAGAGAACAGCCTTAATACATTCATACAATGCAACTCAATTAGAGGAGGCGAGGCAGAGGCGGGGCGGAGGCGGGGCAGGCACGGCTCAGTATAGATACAGCTACTGCGAGATTTCTGGAATAGAATACATCCCAGCAGACACTGCGGATCGCCGAATGACGTCATCGCCGATCGGACCAGGAAGTGAGGTGAGGAGGAATAAAGCCGAAATTAAGGTATTTACTAGCAAAAAAAAAAGTTTCCATTGGTAAAAGCCATTTTAAAGGGGATTACATAGATCTAAAGTTCCAAAAATGGGTGGAACTCCACTTTAATTTATTCTGATTAGTGTAAACAAAGGCTTAGCAAGGGAGTTAATTATAATTTTTATCCAAAGCATTGCAAAATGTTTATGAATAAAAAAAAAAAAAAAACTTTTCAAATTTTCTAATTTGTTTTTTAAAATATGAACTTAAGGAAAAACAATACAAAAAAAAAAAAAAAAAAGTTAAAACATGAATTGTTAGCAGAAGTAATAATAATAATAATAATACAAATCTTGGTTAAAGCGGAGTTCCGGCCACAAAATCGGCATAATCGATTTTGGGCCATCCGCTTCCTATTTGTCACCTGAAAAAGAAATGGATAGTTATGATTTTTTTTTGTTTGCTTACCTTGTTATTGAAGAAAAATATACTCACCTTTCTTCTACTTCCTCCCTCTGCGGCCGCGGCACGCGCCGACACTTCCTCTTTGCGTTGATTCCTGGGAGCTGAACGTCATCGCTCCCAGGAATCAATGCGCCTGCACCGACCCCGCTCGTCACTCCTGGGGCGGCGCAGCATTCCCTGCTAAACAGGAATGTGGCGCCGCACCGGAAGTGATGAGTGGGGCCGGTGAAGGGCATTCTGGGAGAAGAGGATACGGAAGAGGATGCAGAAGAGGACGCGCTGGCTTCAGATATTTCAAGATTTTTTTTCTTTTCATTTTGATGATTATGGCTTACAGCTAGTGACACTCCAAAATTCAGCATCTCGGAAAATTAGAATATTATATTAGACCAATTAAAAAAAAAAAAAAAAAAAGGGTTTTAATACAGAAATGTCTTACTGAAAAGTATGTCCATGTACAGTATTTTTTTTTTTTTTTAACAAACAGAATGTTTCTTTATTGAAACAAAGACATGGTACAATTCAAACAAAATTATGGACAGAATTATCCAGTGAAAGTAAATTGAGAGATTGGGTATTCATCACACACACAGACACTATTGGATAGTAAAGGTTCAGCCTCAAGCAAACAAATATATCCATGAGAGAATCTATGCTCTAGTTCAAATCAACCAAAATGAAGGGAAGAAGAAGAAGAGAAGGTGTAGCAGCCACACCAAATCTAGACTGTCCAAGGCCACCACACCTTATCAAACTTCTTGGGACAATTCCTGTTAATGTGCGTCAGTTTATGCATAGGAAGAACAGCATTCATATTTTTTTCCCATTAACCTATAGAGGGAGGGGAACAGGAATTCCACTTGACCGCTTCCCATCCGCGCTATAGCTGAAAGACAGCTACAGCGCAGACCCTAATTGCCGGAAGGGCGCCCATGTACGTCCTCCCGTGCACGAGCTGCCTGCGCGCTCCTTGCGGAGTGCGCACGGCTCGCTCTGTGATTAGCGAGTCCATGAGAATTGGCTGATCACAGATCGGAGTAAGGGTCCGGTCCCGGTCCCTTACCACGTGATCAGCTGTCAGCTAATGACAGCTGATCATGTGATGTAAACAGCAGCCGACGATCAGCTGTTTTTCCCCCTCACGCTGTGAGGAGAGAAAAAAGCCGATCGCCGCTTCTGTCAGAGGGACATCAATCACGAAGATGAGAGGGGGCATCTGTGCCCACCAGCGTTACCTTCCAGTGCCCACTAGTGCCACCTATCATTGCCCACCAGTGCCACCTACCAGTGCAACCTATTAGTGCCCACCAGTGCCACCTATCAGTGCCAATCAGTGCCCTATCATGAGTGCTGTCCATAAGTGTCACCTACCAGTGCCTATCATTGCCCATCAGTGCCACCTATCAGTGCCCATCAGTGCCATCTATTAGTACCCATCAGTGCCCATGAGTGCTGCCAATTCGTGCCCTTCAGCACCACCTACCAGTGCCACCCATCAGTGCCACCCATCAGTGCCCACCAGCATTACCTTCCAGTGCCCACTAGTGCCACCTATCATTGCCCACCAGCGCCACCTACCAGTGCCACCTATAAGTGCCTGCCAGTGCCACCTATCAGTGCCAATCAGTGCCTCATCATGAGTGCTGTCCATAAGTATCACCTACCAGTGCTTATCATTGCCCATCAGTGCCACCTATCAGTGCCCATCAGTGCCATCTATTAGTGCCCATCATTAGTACCCATCAGTGCCTACCAGTGCTGCCTTATCAGCACCACCTTATCAGTGTCCATCAGTGCAGCCTATCAGTGCCCATCAGTGCAGCCTATCAGTGCTCATCAGTGCAGCCTATCAGTGCCCATCAGTGCAGCCTATCAGTGCTCATCAGTGCAGCCTATCAGGGCCCATCAGTGCAGCCTCATCAGCGCACATCAATTAAGGAGAAAAATTACCTGTTTGCAAAATTTTATAACAAACTTTAAAAACAGGTGGGTTTTTTTTTTTTCTGAATTTTTGGTCTTTTTTTCTTTGTTAAGCAAAAAAAAAAAAAAAAAAACCCCGATAGTGATTAAATACCACCAAAAGAAAGCTCTATTTGTTTCAAAAACGTAATAAAAAATGTCATTTGGGTAAAGCGTTGCATGACCGCGCAATTGTCATTCAAAGTGCAACAGCGCTGAAAGCTGAGAATTGGCCTGGGCAGGAAGGGGGTTTGAGTGCCCAGTAGGCAAGTGGTTGAGGATAATTTCTCTCTTAGTGTAAAAGAACAAATAAGCTACCAATAGTTTGGTGCATCTAGGTCTCTGCATATCATCCGGAATTCGCAGCAGAGCAAGCCCCTGGGAAATCGGGAGTGAAAGCTAAAGACGATAGTTAGTAATTTCACCAACCTCCCTCCAATCCTGAGCAAAACATGCATGTGGATGTACGTGCCCAAACTATTCCTACACCTGGGGCAGTCTTGCCACCTCTGAGGGTAGATTTTGCGCAGTCTCTGGGGGGTATAATACATCCTATGTAAAAATTGAACCTGTAACAACTTGTCATGTGAGGAAATCAGCATTCTAATGCTGTCTTTGAGATAATCCTCCCAGTCCTCCCCGTCTAAATCGGGAAGGTCTGCATTCCACATGTCCCAAAGTCTGTCCATCTTAGGAGTCCACTCTCAACAAATCCAGGTAGATAGTGAAAAGTGGTTTAGCTAGTAACTCCTGGGCCAGTAACTCCTCTATAGGGTCCATAGATAAGGTCATTGAATTCAGGAACTGAGCTTACGCTGCAGTCCATGTACAGTATAGTCTGCACTCAATACTTGATCGGGGCATGAATTGGTGAATCAATGCAAGAGGCATGGAGGCGATCAGCCTGTGGCACTGCTGAGGTGTTATGGAAGTCCAGGTTGCTTTGATAGCGGCCTTCAGCTCATCTGCATTGTTGGGTCTGGTGTCTCTCATCTTCCTCTTACCAATACCCCCCAGATCCTCTATGGGGTTTAGGTCAGGCCAGTTTGCTGGCCAATCAAGCACAATAATACCATGATCATGTGACCAGGTATTGGTAGTTTTGGCAGTTTGGGCGGTGCCAAGTCCTGCTGGAAAATGAAATAAGCATCTCCATAAAGCTGATCAGCAGAGGGAAGCATGAAGTGCTCTAGAATTTCCTGGTAGAGGGCTGCACTGACTTTGGACTTGGTAAAACACAGTGGACCAACACCAGCAGATGACATGGCTCCTCAAACAATCACTGAGTGTGGAAAATGTTGCATTTCATTTGGAAATGGAAATCAAGGTCCCAGAGTCTGGAGGAAGAGTGGAGAGGCACCGAATCCAAGGTGAATGAGGTCCAGTGTGAGGTTTCCACAGTCAGTGATGATTGTCGTTCAGCACATGCGCACGAGCGAAGGTAAAAAAAATCTTCAGCCTTTAGAACCACTTGAACTTCTCTTGTTTGGTCACATTTGATCAATATACCATTGAAAGGACTTTGTTATATATGTCTGATATACGACTATATATATATATATATATATATATATATATATATATATATATATACATATAATTATATAGATATAATACCTGTTGATCTTGCCAGAACTCCAGAGCGGCCCTTTTTCACTTATGTTTCACATTTTAATTAAGAATTGAAATGGTCGTCTCAATAACTTTACTTTTTTTTTCATCATGCGACCTCTTTTCTTTACTGACCCCTAAGCTTCTGTGTCTTCCAGTGACCCGTGCTCTCCTGTGTTCTCCAGTGACCCCTGTGTTCCTGTGGCCTCCAGTGACCCCTTCTCTCCTGTTCCCTCAGTGACCCCTGCTCTCCTATGCCTCCAGTGACCTCTGTTCTCCACTGACCCCTAAACCGCTGTGTCTACCAGTGACCCCTATGCTTCTATGTACAGTGCATCCGGAAAGTATTCACTTTTTTCCCATTTTGTTATGTCACGGCCTTATTCCAAAATTGATTAAATTCATAATTTTCCTCAAAATTCTACAAATAATCCCCCATAATGGCACCGTGAAAGAAGTTTGTTTGAAATCTTTGCAAATTTATTAAAAATAAGAACAAAAAAAATTTGCATGTACATAAGTATCACAGCCTTTGCCATGACACTCAAAATTGAGCTCAGGTGCATCCTGTTTCCACTGATCAGCCTTAAGATGTTTCTACAACTTGGTTGGAGTCCACCTGTAGTAAATTTAGTTGATTGGACATGATTTGGAAAGGCACACACCTGTCTATATAAGGTCCAATAGTTGTCAGAGCACAAACCAAGCCATGAAGTCCAAGGATCTGTCTGTAGATCTCCGAGACAGGATTGTATGGATGCACAGATCTGGGGAAGGGTACAGAAAATGTCTGCAGCATTGAAGGTCCCAGTGAGCACTGTGGCCTCCATCACCTGTAAATGGAAGAAGTTTGGAACCAACAGGACTCTTCCTAGAGCGGGCCACACGGCCAAATTGAGCGATCGGGGGAGAAGGGCCTTAGTCAGGGAGGTGACCAAGAACCCAATGGTCACTCTGTCAGAGCTCCAGCATTTCTCTGTGGAGAGAGAAGAACTTTTCAGAAGAACAACCATCTCTGTAGCACTCCACCAATCAGACCTGTATAGTAGTGTGGCCAGACGGAAGCCACTCCTCAGTAAAAGGCACATGGCAGCCCACCTAGAGTTTGCCAAAAGGCACCTGAAGGACTCTCAGAACATGAGAAACAAAATTCTCCGGTCTGATGAAACAAAGATTGAACTCTTTGGCCTGAATGGCAAGCGTCATGTCTGGAGGAAACCAGGCACCACTCATCACCTGGACAATACCATCCCTACAATGAAACATGGTGGTGGCAGCATCATGCTGTGGGGATGCTTTTCAGCAGCAGGAACTGGGAGACTAGTCAGGATCGAGGGAAAGATGAATGCCACATTGTACAGAGACATCATTGATGAAAACCTGCTCCAGAGCCCTTTGGACCTCAGACTGGAGTGAAGGTTCATCTTCCAACAGGACAACGACCCTAAGCACACAGCCAAAATAATAAAGGAGAGGACAACTCTGTGAATGTCCTTGAGTGTCCCAGCCAGAGCCCAGACTTGAACCAGATTGAACATCTCTGGAGAGATCTGAAAATGGCTGTGCACCGATGCTCCCCATCCAACCTGATGGAGATTGAGAGGTCCTTCAAAGTAGAATGGGAGAAACTGCCCAAAAATAGGTGTGCCAAGCTTGTAGCATCATACTCAAAAAGGCTTGAGGCTGTAATTGGTGCTAAAGGTGCTTCAACAAAGTATTGAGCAAAGGCTGTAAATACTTATGTACATGGGATTTTGTTCATTTTTTATTTTCAATTAATTTGCAAAGATTTCAAACAAACCACTTGTCATGTTGTCAATATGGGGGATTGTTTGTAGAATTTTGAGGAAAATAATGAATTTTATCCATTTTGGAATAAGGCTGTAACATAACAAAATATGAATACTTTCCGGATGCGATGTACTTCCATTGACCCAACTGTCCTCCAGTGGCCTCGGCCTCTGCTCTGCATTGCTTTGCAGTGACTCTTGCACTCCTGTATCCCCAGTGTTCTACAGTAATTCCAGCATTCTTCTGTTCTTGAGTGATCTCTGCTCTCCAGTGTTTTTCAGTTACCTCTGCACTCATGTATACTCCATTGACCAGTGCTTCTGCGTCTGCCAGTGACCCCAATGCTCCTGTGTCCTTCGTTGACCCATACACTCCAAAGTCCTACAGGGAGCCTAATACTCCTGTGTCCTCCAGTAACCCTTACATTCCTGAGTCCTCCAGTAACCCATTTGCTCCTTTATCCTCAAGTGACCCCCCTATGCTTCTTTGTCCTCCATTGACCCAGCATTCCTGTGCCTCCATTGACCTCGTCCCCCGTGCGCTCCAGCAACCTCAGTGTCTCCAGGGACCCTAACATTCATCTGCTTCCAGTGCTGCTGTGCCTCCAGTAAAGCCGGCCATGGATGGATTGAATCTTGGCCTGGCTCAGCAGGGACCGGCCGAGCTTCGATCCGTCTATGGGCAGGCTGGTTGTACTGAAGTAGATCCATCGATTGACTTCAGTACAACCAGCCTGTTAGATTTTTTCCATGCAATCACTGGCGGTGACCTAGCTACCAGCAGTAATTGTTGTGTTCAGCCAGTAGGGAAGGCCCCCCCCGCCGGCAGAACACAATGGCGCTGTGGGAGAGGGATTCCCCTGCAACTCTGAATGGGTTGATGGGGGAATCGAGCAATTTATTTTTCTTTCCACCTGTGGTGAAAGGAAAGGAAATTGAATAATCTATGGGCTGCCTTACTCTCTGATCACTGTGCACTCCTGCATCACCTGAGATTCCAGAGAACCCAGTGAGGGGCAAGGGGGTGGGGCAGGGGCAGGAGGGGCGTCTGCCCTAGGTGGGGGGGGAACCACAATGAGATTGGTGGGAGGGGATTTGTGTTGGAAGGGGGAATTTGAGGGGGCGGCAGGGGTACATATGGTTCTGGGAGGGGATTTTTATTTTGGGGGGGGGGGGGTGGAGTGCTAAGAGTGGTGATTTAGGGGTATTTGAGTTGGAAGGGGAAAAATATTTTTGCTAGGAGGGGGGATTTGGGGGGAATTTTTGCCAGGAGGGGGAATTTGAAGTGGGGGGGGGATGTGTACTAGGAGGGAAGATTTTAAGGGTAGATGATTTATACTAGGAGTACATCTTTTTTTTTTTTTTTGGGGGGGGGGCATTTGGAGGATGGGGGGCAAAGAATTGTGCTAGAATGGGAGATTCCTTCAGGGGGGTGGATTTGTATAGGGAGGAGGGGGGATTTATGCTTCAGGGGGGTAAGCATGCAGATTAGTGCTCAGTGGGTTTTTTTTTTGGGTGGTATAGATTTTGTAGACACATAATGCTCATACATCTTGGGGGGGGGGGGGGGCACAGTTTGACATATTCGCCCTGGGCTCTAGGTGACCTGGTGTTGCCTGTGAGTTCCAGTGATACCAATTATTTGACCCCAGAGCATCCTGTGACACCCAGTAACTCCAGTGAGCCCTGAGTTGCTCCATGACACCTGCATCTCCTCAAGTATATCCTGGACTGTCTTAATCCCTGTGGGTACCTTGTCCCTGATAGAAAGTAGATGTTGACCATGGATGCTACCTAAACAGATTTGGTGCTGGGGGGGGGGGGGGGTTGTAGTACTGTGATTTCCATGAGAGGTAACAAATACCTAGAAGTGTCACACATAAACATCCCTTAGCAACGCGCTTCATAAGAAAACTACACTATATTACCAAAAGTATTGGGACGCCTGCCTTTAAACGCACATGAACTTTAATGGCATCCCAGTCTTAGTCCGTAGGGTTCAATATTGGGTTGGCCCACCCTTTGCAGCTATAACAGCTTCAACTCTTCTGGGAAGGCTGTCCACAAGGTTTAGGAGTGTGTCTATGGGAATGTTTGACCATTCTTCCAGAAGCTCATTTGTGAGGTCAGGCACTGATGTGGACAAAAAGGCCTGGCTCACAGTCTCCACTCTAATTTATCGCAAAGGTGTTCTATCGGGTTGAGGTCAGGACTCTGTACAGGCCAGTCAAGTTCTTCCACCCCAAACTCGCTCATCGTCTTTATGGACCTTGCTTTGTGCACTGGTGCGCAGTCATGTTGGAACAGGAAGGAGCCATCCCCAAACTGTTCCCACAAAGTTGGGAGCATGAAATTGTCCAAAATGTCTTGGTATGCTGATGGCTGAACAGTTCCCTTCACTGGAACTAAGGGGCAAAGCCCAACCCCTGAAAAACAACCCCACACCATAATCCCCTCTACCAAATGATTTGGACCAGTGCACAAAGCAAGGTCCATAAAGAGATGGATGAGCGAGTTTGGGGTGGCGGGTGGAGTGCACAGGGGAAACAGTCAATGGAGGCACAGGAGTGCTGGGTCAATAGAGAACAAACGATCCTAGGGGTCACTTGAGGATACAGGGGGAAAGGGTTTACTGGAGGATATAGGAATGTAAGGGTCACTAGAGGACGCGGGAGCATTAGGGTTACTGTAGGCAGGGCTGTCTTTAACACAGGGCAAAAGGGGCAGCTGCCCCGGGCCCAGTCAATGTTGTGGGGCCCAAAGCAGCTGCCCCTTCAGCCCATACTGCCTACAAATAGTTGATAAGTGTATTCCAGGGGGGGGGGCTCTAAGAAAATGATTGCCCAGGGTCCAATCAATATTAAAGACAGCCCTAACTGTAGGGCATTGGGATGTATGGTCAACAGCGGAAACAGTAGCATCTGGGCCACTAGAAGACACAGAAGCTTAGGGTTTAGTGGAGAAGAGAGGGCACTGGAGGCCCAGGAGTGGAGGGGTCACTGGAGGACACAGGAGAGCAGAGGCCTTTTCGCCCAACATCAGTGCCGAACCTCACAAATGTGCTTCTGGAAGAATGGTCAAACATTCCCATAGACACACTCCTAAGCCTTGTGGACAGCCTTCCCAGAAGAGTTGAAGCTGTTAGAGCTGAAAAGGGTGGGCCAACTCAATATTGAACCCTACGGACTAAGACTGGGATGCCATTAAAGTTCATATGGGTGTAAAGGCAGGTGTCCCAATACTTTTGGTAATATAGTGTGTGTCAGATGACAGTTCCAGTTTTAAAGTGTTAAAAATAAATAAATCAAATAAATTGGATTGCTGATGAAGCGAAGCGCTGGAGGAGCTGAGATTTGTTTATTCATCTTCTGTACAGCGGAGATATTACACCTTGCATCATTTTCATGTGATTAGTCCATCATTTGCATCAGAGACAGATGTATGGATAATTATATCCCAGAACGCTATATAAAGACGGGAAGGATGATGGGAGGATGATGGGAGGATGATGGGAGGATGATGCAAGAAGCTGTGAAACCGACAATTTCTTTTTTTTTTCTTCTTTACAGTAAAGAATAACTCCGATCTAAGAGATAAATAATGATACGTTCTCTGACAATGCACTTGTTATAAGATCCCTTCATTTATTCCGTGAACAATTTTGCTTCAATAGCTGCAGCCTTCAAGTGCTATTAAACCCAAAAGCAAACATTTATTATATTGCAGCTTTCCATTTCTTAGATGTGATGGCTGCATTCATTTTATTTTTTAGGCTTTCTTTCTTTTATTTATTATTATTATTAATTATTATTATTATTATTAATAATAATTATTATTAATTATTATTATTAATTATTATTATTATTTAATTTGGTGATCCTGCCTGGATGTCTGTTGTTTTTTTTTCAAAAACACAAGCTCTCCAGCAAATGTATCAGTTTACAGAGACAAGATAAACCATTTATCACTGACAGGGGGTGTTTACAATGATCAGCTTTTATTTATTCATGTAAAACCTTTATCCCAAAAGGAGAAAAAAAAAAAATAACAGTTTAAAGTGATATTAAAGTCTCTCTGTCCCTTTTTTTTTTAACCACTTGCCGCCTGCCCGCCGCAGATTTACGGTGGCAGGCTGGCTCGGCTGCGCGAACCAACATAGGGGTACGTCGGGTCCACCGGCCGCCCCCACTAGGCAGCGGGTATGCTAATCCATGGGGCCGGGCACCCATGATCGCTCCCCTCTGAGAGAGACGGACGGGCAGCTGTTGTAAACACATCCGACCGTTCTTCTCCCTGGAATGATCACAGAGTGCCTGTGTTCCTCCTATTTAGGATCACAGGTCTCTGTGTTGATTCCACAAGCCCACCCCCCCCCCCCACAGTTAGAAAACACCCCCCTAGGCTCACACGTAACCCTTTGATCACCCACAGGATTAACCCCTTCCCTGGCAGTGTCATTATTACATTAACAGTGCATATTTTTAGCACTGATTACTGTAGTAATGTCACTGGTACCCCCAAAAGTGTCAAAAATGTCAGTTAGAGGTCCGATCTGTCCGCCGCAATGTCGCAGTCCAGCTAAAAATCGCAGATCGCCGCCATTACTGGTAAAAAAATAAAAATGACATAAATATTTCCCGTAGTTAGTAGACGCGATAGCTTTTGTGCAAACCAATTAAAATACGCTTATTGGGATTTTTTTAACCAAAAATATGTAGCAGAAAACAAATTGGCCTAAAATGATGAAAAAGTTTCATTGTTAATATTTTTTTTTGGGGGGGGGGGGGATGTTTTATAGCAGAATGTGAAAAATATCGTATTTTTCTTTTCAGAATTGTCGCTCTTTTTTTGTATATAGCGCAAAAAATTAAAATCGCACAGGTGATCAAATACCACCAAAAGAAATGTCTATTTGTGTGAAAAAAGGACGTCAATTTTATTTGGGTACAGCGTCGCACAACCGCGCAATTGTCAGTTAAAATAACGCAGTGCCAAATTGCAAAAAATGGCCTGATCAGGGACACTGGGATTGGTGTGGCGTTGATCTGGGACTGGTGTGGCGGTGATCAGGGACACTGTAACTGGTGTGGCGGTGATCAGGAACACTGGGACTGCTGTGGCGTTGATCTGGGACTGGTGTGGCGGGGATCAGGGACACTGTAACTGGTGTGGCGGTGATCAGGAACACTGGGACTGCTGTGGCGTTGATCTGGGACTGGTGTGGCGGGGATCAGGGACACTGTAACTGGTGTGGCGGTGATCAGGAACACTGGGACTGCTGTGGCGTTGACCTGGGACTGGTGTGGCGGTGATCAGGGAGACTGTAACTGGTGTGGTGGTGATCAGGGAGACTGTAACTGGTGTGGTGGTGATCAGGGAGACTGTAACTGGTGTGGTGTTGATCAGGGAGACTGTAACTGGTGTGGTGGTGATCAGGGAGACTGCAACTGGTGTGGTGTTGATCAGGGACACTGGGACTGGTGTGGCAGTGATCAGGAACACTGGGACTGGTGTGGCAATGATCAGGGAGACTGTAACCGGTGTCGTGGTGATCAGGGAGACTGTAACTGGTGTGGTGGTGATCAGGGAGACTGTAACTGGTGTGGCGATGATCAGGGACACTGGGACTGGTGTGGCATTGATCAGGGACATTGTAACTGGTGTGGTGGTGATCAGGGAGACTATAACTGGTGTGGTGGTGATCAGGGAGACTGTAACTGGTGTGGCATTGATCAGGAACACTGGGACTGGTGTGGCGTTGATCTGGGACTGGTGTGGTGGTGATCAAGGACACTGGGACTGGTGTGGCGTTGATCTGGGACTGGTGTGGTGGTGATCAGGGACACTGGGACTGGTGTGGCGTTGATCAGGGACAGTAAGGCGTGTGTGGCGGTGATCAGGGACACTGGGACCAGTGTTGCGGGGATCAGGGGCACTGCCATAACTTGTGTGGCAGTGGTTGGGGACAATATTACTGGTGTAGCAATGATCAAGGACACTGTAACTAGTGTGGCGGTGATTAGGTACAAAATGACTGGAGTGGCAAGGATCAGGGACACTGTAACTGGAAAATTGGTGATTAGCCATACTGTAACTGGTGTGGCAGTGAGTAGGGACAATATGATTGGTGGTAGGTAATCAAGGACACTGTGACTGGTACAGTGGTGAATAGGGACACTGTGAGTAGAGTGCGGGTGATTAGGGACAATACGACTGGTGTGGCAGTGATGACGCGTTTTGCACTGCACGTTTTTCACGCATTTTGGCTACCCGCATTTGAGGCCCCATTAGGAAGTAATGGCACTGCAAGCATGTTGTACGATTTGGGGCATTTTTCATGTGTTTGCAGAAACGCACTTTTCTGCCCGCGGTTACGCTACGCCCCAAGTGTGAAAGAGGCCTCAGCATTTCTCTGTATGGAAAGTAGTCCCTCTTCCAGGAAAAAAGAAAAAAGATACCTATGCGCTGCTAATCGGGTATAAGGCGAGAGGAAATAAGATGATAGATACAAATGACGGGATGAAGAAAATAAAAAAGAAATACGCAGCCAATTCTGTATTCATCACAAAATACCAGTAATGATGAAAGAGAGGGGGTGAATCCGCGCTAATCCTTTACAAGAGGCGAAAAAAACCAATAAAATGAATAAATATTCAATAATCGATAAAATCTGAAAAGTGTGGGAAACTATTAAAGTGCGGGAAATGTTTTGTGACGACGGTGAAGATAAATCGTGAAAATAAAGTGCTGGTGCCTATAAATAGATTAAGGATGAGTGGCCACACAATGTGTGGAATCTTTAAATATGAAACAATGAAGTGCACAAAATATAATAAATATAATAAATAATATATCCTCGTGAACAAATAAAGTGAAGCTGCAAACTAAAAATATATTTATTGTCCCAGTGCAGCATAAAACGTGGCTTTTGAAGTGGTATCTTGACATATAAACTTGGTGACTTTATTGTGAGATCCATAGTGGTATCATGCAGAGTGAGCAAGGGGATCCAAAAATCAGGTGAAATGGCCGGTTACACCAGTACAGGCGTTTTTTTTTTATATAGAGCTGTAGGGTCACAGGTCCAGGCAATGGGTTCCTCCTTTTCTCCCAATGGGTTGGATATAGGGGGGGTTTATGCACCTCACTGGCCACTCTTTACTGGTATGGACTTTGCTTCGTGAGAACAGATCTCTGTTCTCTATCCAGTAAGGCTCAAAGAAATAAGATGGGGGCTCCCATGGTACATCAATATTTATTTTAAGAAAAAACGTATAAAGACTTACATATAGGTAAAGACAGATCAGTAGCCGCACACAGCCGTGTATAGCAGGGACTTCCGGTTAAGGGTCCATGTACATGGGACGCTGGAAATGGCCGTTTAGGAGCAGTTGGGCGTTTTTTTCAGAAGCCCCTGAACCCATCTACATTTTATCTTATCTGTCCATGTACACCAGGTCGTTTACAGTCATTTGCAGGCAGTTGCATTCAGGGACTTTTTTTAGAAAGCAATTATTTGCGTTCGAACGTGTGTTTCCCGGCGTTTCAAACGCACAAACGTCTGCACGCGTCCGAACGCGTCTGAACGCGATGACCCACGTTTAGCGTTCACGTTTAGGGGAATAATTTTTTTGACCTCTAGGAACGCTTCTAAACTCAAACGCCGCTAAACGCCCGCTAAACGCGGGTACAAACGCGCCCGAACGGACGTTTCAAACGTCCTAAAAATTCCAGCATTCAAAGGGACTTTTAACAACGTCCCGTGTACATGGAGCCTTACAGCTGTAACCAGAAGCACATTTAGAGTTAACTTTCCTCTGCCAGATGGTTTCTGTGGTTATCGTCCGGCTAATTAGATGCATCTCCGTCACCTACTTCCTCATCCCTTTAGAAAGTCATGTGATCTGGTGACGCAACGCGTCGGAAAGGAACGAGGTGACGTCACTTCCGGTTACGGCTGTAAACCGGAAGTCCCCGCTATACACCACTGTGTGCGGCTACTGTGACGCAACGCATCGGAAAGGAACGAGGTGACGTCACTTCCGGTTATGGCTATAAACCGGAAGTCCCCGCTACACACCGCTGTGTGCGACTACTGATCTGTCTTTACTTATATGTAAGTCTTTATATGTTTTTTCTTCAAATAAATATTGATGTACTTCACCATGGGAGCCCCCATCTTATTTCTTTGAGCCTTACTGGATAGAGAACAGAGATCTGTTCTCACGAAGCAAAGTCCATACCAGTAAAGAGTGGCCAGCGAGGTGCATAAACCCCCCCCCCCCTATATCCAACCCATTGGGAGAAAAGGAGGAACCCATTGCCTGGACCTGCGACCCTACAGCTCTATATAAAAAAAAAACGCCTGTAATGGTGTAATGTGAGGTGAGCGGCCATTTCACCTGATTTTTGGATCCCCTTGCTCACTCTGCACGATACCACTTTGGATCTCACAATAAAGTCACCAACTTTATATGTCAAGACGCCACTTCAAAAGCCACGCTTTATGCTGCACTGGGACAATATATATATTTTTAGTGTGCAGCTTCACTTTATTTGTTCAAGAGGATATATTATTTATTATATTTATTATATTTTGTGCACTTGATTCATTGTTTCATATTTAACCACTTGCCGACCAGTCACTTGGACTGTACTGCGGCAAAGTGGCTCGATTCCGTCCACCGACGTGGACTTACGTCGCTGGACTCCTCCCCTTGTGGGTGGCGCTCGCGCGCCGCCGGAGGCTCGTTCCCGCTGTTTTCAGTCACAGCGGGAGTCGGGCCAGGGGAGGAGCAGCGGCGATCGCCGCCGCTCTTCCCCGATCGTCGGGGAATCGAGTGTGGAGATCCGCCGCTTGTGTAAACAGAGCGGGCGGATCTCCTAAGTGACAAACAGTGACAGATTGCAGGGTTCAGCATAGCTGAACCTGCGATCTGTCCCTGTGTCACTCAGTCACCTCCCCCCACACACGTCAGTAAGCACCAGGCATAAATTAACCCCTCCCTCTCCAATAAAATTAACCCCTTCCCTGCCCGTGTCATTTTGACAGTAACAGTGCATATTTATAGCACTGATTACTGTAGAAATGTCACTGGTACCCCCAAAAGTGTCAAAAATGTCAGTCAAGGGTCCGATCTGTCCGCCGCAATGTCGCAGTCCCGCAAAAAAAATCGCAGATCGCCGCCATTACTCGTTAAAAAAAAAACCACCAAAAATGACAGAAATCTTTCCCTTAGTAAACGCAATAACTTTTGCGCAAACCAATCAAAATACGCTTATTGTGATTTTTTTTACCAAACATAGGTAGCAGAAAACAAATTGGCCAAAAATTTAAAAAAATTTAGATTTTTACATTTTTTGGGGGGAATTTCATATAAAAAAAATGGGAAAATATTGTTATTTTTTCAAAATTTACGCTCTTTTTTTTGTTTATAGCGCAAAAAGTAAAAATCGCACAGATGATCAAATACCACCAAAAGAAAGCTCTGTTTGTGGGAAAAAAAGGACGAAAATTTCCTTTGGGTTTGGTGTCGCACAACCGCGCAATTGTCAGTTAAAGTCGCACAGTGCCGAATCGCAAAAAGTGGCCCAGACGTAAGACAGCAAAATCCTCCAGTGGTAAAGTGGTTAAAGATTCCACACATTGTGTGGCCACTCATCCTTTATCTATTTATAGGCACCAGCACTTTATTTTCATGATTTATCTTCACTATCTTCACAGAACATTTCCCGCACTTTAATAGTTTCCCACACTTTTCAGATTTTATTGATTATTGGATATTTATTCATTTTATTGTTTTTTTTTCCAGGATTAGCGCCGATTCACCCCCTCTCTTTCATCCTTTTAGTCCCTCTTCCAGGTATAATGATCCCGCTGCTCTGTATGCTGACTCAGCGGTTTATTAAACCCGTCTTTGCAGAGACGCTCAGCGTGCCGCGTGCAATTCATTATTCTGCTGGGTAAAGAAAGGCGACATTTCTGCCGGGAGAAAGATACGGCAGAACACGGCGGATACAAGTCACCGCAGCAACAGCATTTAATAAATTCAGTGATACTCTGTATTGTATTATCAATGGGCCCAGAAAATGTAATATTTCCACTCAGCTGCTCCTTTTTCTAGAGCGATTTTATTGCGCAAATTCTGTTATTTCTACGGAAAATAAAAGTATATAAAATGCAATGTGATCAATTGCATTGTAGGATTTTGTAGAAACCGTATATCATCTTTAAAAAATATTTTCTTTACGCAAAGTGATAATATACAGTCAATTTTTTCTAAAAAAACAGTTTCAGCCGCTGATTTAATCACATAGGTCCCTTTCACGTGACCAGTTTGTTGCAGCCGCCAGATTCCTGCGGTGAGAATTTGCGGATTCTTGCTGCTGGAATGGCCTGGTTATGCGATCGGCAGCGGCTGCTCAGCCCACTTAACCAGTTCTAGTCCGGAAGGATTTGCCCCCTTAATGATCAGGCCATTTTTTGCGATTCGGCACTGAGTTAAGTTAACTGACAATTGCGCGGTCGTGCGACGCTGTACCCAAATATAATTGATGTCCTTTTTTTCCCACAAACAGAGCTTTCTTTTGATGGTATTTGATCACCTGTGTGATTTTTATTTTTAACAAAAAATAGAGCGACAATTCTGAAAAAAAATATATATATTTTTTTCACATTCTGCTATATAACATTCCCAATAAAAAAAATAAAAAAATAAAAATTTTCTCATCCTTTAAGGCCAATTTGTATTCTTCTACATATTTTTTGGTAAATTAAATCTCAATAAGTGTATTTTGGTTGGTTTGCACAAAAGTTATCGCGTCTACAAACTAGGGGAAAGATTTATGTCATTTTTATTATTATTATCTTTTTTACTAGTAATGGTGCAATTTTTAGCAAGACTGCGCCATTGGGGCGGACAGATCGGACACTAAACTGACATTTTTGACACTTTTGGGGGGACCAGTGACATTACTACAGTAATCAGTGCTAAAAATATGTAATGTTACTGTAATAATGACACTGGCAGGAAAGAGGTTAACACAGGGGTGTTCAAAGGGTTAAGTGTATGCCTATGGGGTGTTTTCTAACTGTGGGGGGGATGGGCTTGTGGATTTAACACAGAGACCTGTGTTCCTAAATAGGAGGATCATAGGTGCTCTGTGATCATTATAGAGAGAACAACGGTCTGCTGTGTTTACAACAGCAGACGGCATTCTCTCTGTGTGGAGCAATTGCTGGTGCCTGGCAACAATCGTGGCCACCTGTCCCGTGGATCGGCTTCCTAAAGGGGGCGAGCGTGCCGTGCGTTGAGTTATTTTGAGGGGACAGCAAATTTACACTGTTATACAAGCTGTACACTCACTACTTTACATTGTAGCAAAGTGTCATTTCTTCAGCGTTGTCACATGAAAAGATAGAATAAAATATTTACAAAAATGTGAGGGGTGTACTCACTTTTGTGAGATACTGTAGTAGAAAACACCTGCAGTAATTCCCAGAGGAGGTGAGCGGTTGGTGCACTGGCTTGTAGGGTTCTCCTAGCACCTGAGCAAACATGTAGATGAAAGAAGGCCAGTGGCTCGATCTTCCGTAATGACTGAGTTTATTAATCCAGGTGTGGCACGAAATAACACAGGGCTTACGCGTTTCGGCGTGTATGATTAGGGCTACAATCCGAAACACGTAAGCCCAGTATTTTTTTGTGCTACACCTGGATTAATAAACTCCTTCATTGCAGAAGATCGAGCTGCTGGCTTTCTTTAATTTACAGATTCATAAAAAGTGTCTAACAAATGTCGGTGCAAAGATTCATGTACCTGTTGCGCATCTGAGCTCCCTCCGGTCACTGCACCTGTAAGATTGCGCAATTGTGGGGTGTTTTGTACCTAGGCGGGGCAGAGCCTGTCGGGGATTCACACAGGGCCGTCTTTAACACAGGGCAAAAAGGGCAGCTGCCCTGGGCCCAGTCATTGTTGTGGGGCCCAAAGCAGCTGCCCCTTGAGCCCGCACTGCCTGCAAATAGGTAATAAGTGGATTTTGGAGGGCCAATGAAAATATTTGCCCAGGGTCCAATCAATATTAAAGACGGCCCTGGATTCACAGACAGTAGTTTTCCATCAGGTCCACTCCTCGTGTGATTGACAATAGACAGTGGGCGAATTCTTAGCCAACAGACTTCCTGGTATTGGCTATAGAATCCGCCCGCTGCCTGCTGACCTGAGAGCAGACCTGATGGGGAACTTGTACCTCAGCTTCCCTATCATGTCCTGCTCACTGCAACATAATTGGTTGCCAGGAGACTCCGACAGTGCCCTTAAGAACCAGGGACAGGGAGCAGCTAGAAGCAGTAAAAATGCTGCTCTGTTACATTGCGTACAGAGACAGGCACTTTGCCTGTCTCTGTACGCCAGCTTTCAATTGGTCTTAAAGTGGACCTTTACCCTAAAGATCATGTTGTGATGTCCTGCCTTCTTCTCCTCCCGTAGAAATTGCCTTTTTTGCTTTCTTTTCTCTCATGCCCCTTGCGCATGTGCAGAAGTGCTGCAGGGCTTAAGTCCAAAAACTGCCTTGTCCTTGTGCATGTCCTTGTCCTTGTCACCTGCTGACGACCTTTGCCAGTACCCAAAGACATTTGTACACATGCGCTATAATAGTGGCGTCGGGGGGGGGGGGGGTTGTTTGCGGAGCCGCCTGGGAGGTTGACTGATTTTCCTCTTTAACTACTCTAGTTTCATTAGCTACATAGTGGAGGTTATTATTTTATTAGGCTTCATACACACTGGACGTCAGGACTGCCATTTTTTTGACTTGACTTGACTTGACCTTGTTGGCCTTTACAGGGGTTTACATGGATTCATAATTTGGGGAGCCATGTCATCTGCTAGTGTTGGTCTGCTGTTTGTGTTTTATCTAGTCCAAGGTATGTACAGCCCTCTACTAGAACATTCTAGAGCACTTAATGCTTCCCTCTGCTGACCAGCTTTATGGAGATGCTGATTTAATTTTTCAGCTGGACTTGGCACCTGCCCTCACTGTCAAATCTACCAAATCCTGGTCTAATGATCATGGTATCACTGTGATTGATTGGCCAGCAAACTGGCCTGACCTAAACACCATAGAGAATCTGTGGGGTATTGTCAAGAGGAAGATGAGAGACACCAGACCCAACAATGCAGACGAGCTGAAGACAACTATCAAAGCAACCTGGGCTTCCGTAACACCTCAACAGTGCCACAGGCTGATCGCCTCCATGCCACGCTGCATTGATGCAATAATTAATGCGAAAGGAGCCCCGACCAAGAATTAAGTGCAAGTTTATTGGTCTTATGGTCGTAATGTTTGGGCATAGGAGGAGTTAGGATAAAATAATAGGGATTGGTAAAATGTGGGAGGAGGCGGGGCTTCACGAGGTGGAGCATGGGAAGGGCTGGGACGAGCGTTAGTTGGGAGAAAAACATGGACGGGACAACTTCCCACCCTCCCTCCCTTTTTTTCTGTATTTCATGTCATAGCAGCTGGTGGAGCACAAGGTCCTTGGATGTGTTATGATTTGGACAAAAGGTACATTTGGAGGGACCCGTCTAAAGTATGGCTCCCACTATTCTGGCTGGTGGTACCTGCGATGTTGGTTTGTCTCCGAGTCAGTGCATTCTGTGGCTGTAGGCCGAAAATGTTGGTTACACAGGTACTTGTAGTGCATGCCCAAAAGGAACTTGGGGCCCCTTCAATACTGCCTGATGTTCATATGTCAATATGTTTAATATGTTATTTATATTTGGTCAATAAAAGGCTGCTATGGCCATTAAAACTCCAGTCGGTGTCATGTCTGGCCATTTTTATGATAAGTGGTCGGTGGAATGGTGGTCACAGGGCCGATGCTTCCACTAGGCAAACTAGGTAGCCGCCTTGGGCACATTGCGACTAAGGGGTGCAGCCACGAGTCGGTACTCTCTCTCCATCATGAATGATTATTGTGAGCTGAGGGGAGGGGTAGTGGTGGGGGAGGAAGAAGGGACAGAGGATGATGCCAGGTGTCTTGGGCAGTGGCGGAACTACCAGGTCCTTGCTTTCTACCACTGTTGGAGAGGCCCCAAGAGGCAGGAAGGGAGCCCACCAGAGTGCTGCCTGCATGATGATCCTCTTTGGCTGAAGCTGAGCGGCCTTAACCCCATGCAGGAAGAGACTCTCTGCTCTAAGTGGGTAGGCAGCCGTTCATTTCCCTGGGTCGGTATTAAGCAGGGAGCAGAGGAAAGCTGAACATGAGCCAGAACTCGGCACTGTAGGGCGGAACCTTTACTGGTGCAGAAGCGACGAGGCACCGGAATGGTCTGAGGAGGTTGTGGATGAAGGACATGCGGAGCTCTCTGACTGCTGCTTTTCCCTCCACCAGGAGCCGGTTGGAGCTGCGGTGAGCACTGTGGTCCAGGAGAGGAGTGTCCAGGGAGAAGGAATCAGCAGAATCACAGTGAGGGAGGGCAGAGTGCGGGCCACTCTCTTCATACCGTCCAGTGAGTGTCCCCAGAACAGGGGATCAGGGCCCCTGGGTGTTACATGGAGCATCCCTGGTATGAAAGGAAATCGGGGTCACCAGGTGTGCCATGGGGAATCGGAGTCACCAGGTGTGACATGGGGGATAGGGGTCACCAGGTGTAACAGGGGTTCGGGGTCACCAGGTGTGCCATGAGGAATTGGGGTCCCTGGGTGTGCCATGGGGGATTGGGGTCCCCAAGTGTGACATGGAGGAACATCAGGGTCCCCAGGTGTAACATGGAGGAACATCAGGGTCCCCAAGTGTGACATGGAAAAACATCAGAGTCTGACATAGAGAAACATTGGGGTCACTGGATATGACAGCATGACATTGAGGAACACGGGGGTCCCTGAGTGTGACATGGAGGAACATCAGGGTCAGTGGGTATGACAGCATGACATGGAGGAATATTGAGGTCCCAGGGTGTGAAATGGAGAGACATTAGGGTCTCCGGGTGTGACATGGAGGAATATGGGGGGTCACTGGGTATGACAACATAACATGGAGGAACCATCAGATCAGGGTTACTAGGTATGACAAAGAGGAGTTTTTAACGCAAGTAGCTGGTCTTGCCTAGGGCATAAAATAGTCTAGCACCGGCCCTGGGTGGTCAGGCAGTCCGGTAAAACCCTCTTTGGTACCCTATGCCTCGTTTCCACTGAGGAGCACGGTTTGGTTCGGCACAGTTCAGTACGGTTCAGAACGATGCACCTTGATCAGGCTTGCGTTTCCACCGCCAACAGTACCCTTACACGATAGGCGTGGTGTAGCTGGAAAGTAGTGATCGACGTCACATGATAGGCGTGTTGATAGGCGTGGTGTATGCCGATTCAACCAATCAACGTTCTGCAAAGTGTAGCTCCACCCTGTTGGTACGGTACCTTGTGCTTGGTACCCCAACGAAAGAGTCCCAAAAAAGTGGTACCGTACGGTTCGGAATTAGGGTACCATTCACAACCTTTGACAATGGAAACGGCAAAAATTGCGTACCGAACCGAACCGCTTAGTGGAAACGAGGCAATAGTCAAGAAATGCTTGAAATATATCACTCTCTGTGTAACGCAACTATATAAAATATATAAGTTTCACTTTTTGAATTGAATTACTGAAATAAATGAACTTTTTGATGATATTCTAATTTTATTAGATGCACTTGTATTTGCCTTTAGTAAATCAGCCCCATTGTAAATGGGCCCTTGGGTTGTATGAACAATCCTGCTCAGGCAGAGATCCGGCCGGCTTCCATGACTCTTCTGCACACCTTGCAGTCAATGAATGGAGGTGAGCCGAGAGCGGAGGGAGGAAGAGGAGATGCAGATAATTATCTGCTTGTGTGCGGAATGGCTCAGACATAACACGAGTCTTCTGGGTGTACATGACGCCGGCTGCAAGCAGGCAAATGATGGCCTCTGGGAGAACGGCAGCAGCAAACATAGACATAATCTAATGCAACGACTTGCCTGACATTACAAACACACCGCCGTCTGTTTCTGCAAAGCTCACAGTTTTCCTCCTTCGAAGACACAGATATTCCTCTCCGGTGGATTCCCCGCAATCTATTTCCATCAGTGGCTGCAAGTTGAAGCAGATAAGAGAAATAGAAGGCAAATCATTTCCCCCTGCTCACTGCCTCTCTGTGTTATTTCCTTTCCTGGGTGGCCAATCCTTGAGAGCGCATTTACACTATCATGGCATGGTAACATGAGTTACCGCAGCGCGTAGCTGCACACATGACATAGATGTAACATGCGTTACTGTGTTGTGGTGCCAATGCACCTGCTTTACAATAATAGTGCATTGAGTTACAAAAGAAGGGTCATGTCAGATTTATGGTCTTTAACCACTTTACCACCGGAGGATTTTGCTGTCTTACGTCTGGGCCACTTTTTGCGATTCGGCACTGTGCGACTTTAACTGACAATTGCGCGGTCGTGCGACGCCGTACTCAAACGAAATTTACGTCCTTTTTTCCCACAAACAGAGCTTTCTTTTGGTGGTATTTGATCACCTGTGCGATTTTTACTTTTTGCGCTATAAACAAAAAAAGAGCGTAAATTTTGAAAAAATAACAATATTTTTCACATTTTTTTTATATGAAATTCCCCCAAAATAAAATGTAAAAATCAAATTTTTTTTAAATTTTTGGCCAATTTGTTTTCTGCTACCTATGTTTGGTAAAAAAAATCACAATAAGCGTATTTTGATTGGTTTGCGCAAAAGTTATTGCGTTTACTAACTAAGGGAAAGATTTATGTCATTTTTGGTGGTTTTTTTTTAACTAGTAATGGCGGCGATCTGCAATTTTTTTTGCAGGACTGCGACATTGCGGCGGACAGATCGGACCCTTGACTGACATTTTTGACACTTTTGGGGGGACCAGTGACATTACTACAGTAATCAGTGCTATACATATGCACTGTTACTGTAAAAATGACACTGCCAGTGAAGGAGTTAACTATTGGAGAGGGAGGGGTTAAGTGTGTCCCTAGGGGTGTGTTTCTAACTGTGATTGGCTGTGGCTACTAGTGTAAGAACAGAGATCAACGGTCCTACATAGCAGAACCATTTGACCTCCATTCTTACACAGGGAAGAATGACAGGCGGCTTTGTGTAACGGAAGATCACGAGTGGCCGGTGGACATCGGGTCCGCCGGGCACACGCGCGGGGGGTCCGTGACCGCGCGGGAGCGCGCCTCCGGCGGCACGCGCTTGCTCCCTCCCTAGAACCTCACAGGCTAGCGGCGTAGCCCTACGTCACTTAGCCTGTGAGGGGATGACTGCCGACGTAAATCGTCGTGCGGCGGTCGGCAAGCAGTTAAGGGCCCATTCTTAGAGTGGCCAAACATGACCCATTCAAGTGAAAGAGCCACTCTGCAAGCACCTTGCGACTGCTTACGGTGCACATGGTTGCAGTGCGCTAGTGCGGAGATCGATGCGTTAAAGCAGGCGGTGAGGAGGCAGTGAAGAACCCCCTACGTATTTTAAGGTTAAAGCGGAGTTCCGGGCACACAAGTCATTTTTTACTAAACATACCCCCGGGACAGTCAGGGCTAGCACATTCCACAATGGCTAGCCTCTGATCTGTCCCGGTTCGCACTTACCTTTTAGAAGAAATACTTACTTATAAAATTTCTTCCACAGCGTTTCCATCTCTCTTGTGGGCAGCTGAAGCCGGCGTGGTCCTCTTCTGTGTCTTCTTCCGCGTCTTCTTGTCCCAGAATGCGCCTGCACCGGCCCCTCTCGTCACTTCCGGTGCGGCGCCGCATTCCTCCACAGCTTCTGGGCATGCCCAGAAGCTGTTTAGCAGGGGAATGCGGCGTCGCCCGGAAATGACGAGCGGGGCCGGTGCCGTCGAATTGATTCCTGGGAGCTATGACGTTCAGCTCCCAGGAATCATAGCGAGACAGGAAGTGACGGGGTGAGCCGCGGCTCCGAGGGAGGAAGTACTCTGAGGTGAGTATCTTCGATCTTCAATTACAAGGTAAGTAAACAAAAAAAAAAAAAATATCGTTTTTGTGCCCGGAACTCCGCTTTAAACTGCCTTTCCTCTAGTTTTAGTGAGTGGCCACATGTCTTATTGTATCTCCTTTCACTAAATAGTTTGTTATTAATAGTTTGTTGAATACATATTATTAATAATGTTATTATTATACAGTATCTCACAAAAGTGAGTACACCCCTCACATTTTTGTAAGTATTTTATTCTATCTTTTCATGTGACAACACTGAAGAAATGACACTTTGCTACAATGTAAAGTAGTGAGTGTACAGCTTGTATAACAGTGTAAATTTGCTGTCCCCTCAAAATAACTCAACACACAGCCATTAATGTCTAAACTGCTGGCAACAAAAGTGAGTACACCCCTAGGTGAAAATTTTGTGTGGCCACCATTAGTTTCCAGCACTGCCTTAACCCTCTTGGGCATGGAGTTCACCAGAGCTTCACAGGTTGCCACTGCAGTCCTCTTCCACTCCTCCATGACGACATCACAGAGCTGGTGGATGTTAGAGACCTTGCGCTCCTCCACCTTCCATTTGAGGATGCCCCACAGATGCTCAATAGTGTTTAGGTCTGGAGACATGCTTGGCCAGTCCATCACCTTTACCCTCAGCTTCTTTAGCAAGGCAGTGTCGTCTTGGAGGTGTGTTTGGGGTCGTTATCATGTTGGAATATTGCCCTGCAGCCCAGTCTCCGAAGGGAGGGCATCATGCTCTGCTTCAGTATGTCACAGTACATGTTGGCATTCATGGTTCCCTCAATGAAATGTAGCTCCCCAATGCCGGCAGCACTCATACAGCCCCAGACCATGACCATGCTTGACTGTAACACACTTGTCTTTGTACTCCTCGCCTGGTTGCTGCCACACACGCTTGACACCATCTGAACCAAATAAGTTTATCTTGGTCTCATCAGACCACAGGACATGGTTCCAGTAATCCATGTCCTTAGTCTGCTTGTCTTCAGAAAACTGTTTGTGGGTTTTCTTGTGCATCATCTTTAGAAGAGGCTTCCTTCTGGGACGACAGCCATGCAGACTCTGTTCCCCCACAGTCACACACTATTATTTTTAAACATTTATATAGCTCTGACATATACGGCAGTGCTGTACAGAGAACACTGAGCCAGTCACATCAGTCTCTGCACCGCGGTTGCACTGCGCTATAGTGGGGGGGATCAATGCGTTAAAGCAGGCAGGGGGAAGGCGATACAATACCTACTCACTGCCTATCAAATGCTCTCTTAAGAGCATTTTACAAAAGCCAATTTCTGATTGGTTGTTTGAATTCAGTGCGCTGTTAATAAATAAAACAACATTTCTAGGCTGATGAGCTGACATTTTATCAGAGTCCAGGAACATGAACCCATCTACCCTCCGAGTCTCTCCATTCACAGAGGTCTGAGGCCGGACAGCTTATTATTACCTCTATAAT
Source organism: Pelophylax lessonae (assembly GCF_965119305.1). NCBI lineage: Eukaryota > Metazoa > Chordata > Amphibia > Anura > Ranidae > Pelophylax > Pelophylax lessonae. Next base: position 24,909,097 of record NC_138769.1, read on the forward strand.
TCTCCACCGATCCGCTGCTGTCTCGGTCACACGCGCCAAACTCCCCAGACTCCAATTTGTGCCACAAACACAGCGAGCAGCAAAACTCCATTCACCTCCGAATACTGATTAGTGCTCCATCCTTCAGAGTCCCCGACAAGAAGAATGACACTGCTGGGGCTGTGTGACCGGAGCCAGCTGACTCCTTGTAATGTTTCTGTTAGCTTTACCGTGCCAATGTATTCTCCGCACCGTAGGAGCTTACACTCTAATGTCCCACCACAGTCACACACTATTATTATTATACATTTATATAGCTCTGACATATACCGCAGTGTTGTACAAAGAACATTAATCAAGTCACATCAGTGTCTGAACCAGAGGAGCTTACACTCTAATGCCCAACCACAGTCACACACTATTATTATTATACATTTATATAGCGCTGACATATACCGCAGTACTGCATAGCTCCCAACTGTCCCTGATTTTAAGGGACTGTCCCTGATTTTGAACAAAGTCGCTCTGTCCCTCTTTCCTCCTCATTTGTCCCTCATTTTGGTCTGATCTATATAATTGTATATAAATGTACTTTTTATCTTTCAAAAAAATGTTCCCAGTGCTAAGCCTTTCATCAGATTTCTAAATTGCTGCATTTTTCAAATTTCAAAAACCAATATAAAGGAAAAGTAGTGGTAAAAAAAAAAAAAAAAAAACTTATGGGTTTAACCAATCATTTTTTGTACAATTCTCCTTTAAGGGGGCGTGGCAGGGGGCGTGCCCTATGCCTACATACTTTTAGTAACAGGTGTCCTTCATTCCCGTCTCAAAATGTTGGAAAGTATGGTACTGTACAAAGAACATTAATCAAGTCACATCAGTATCTGAACCAGAGGAGCTTACACTCTACTGCCCAACAACAGTCACACACTATCATTATACATTTATATAGCTCTGACATATACCGCAGTGCTGTACAAAGAACATTCATCAAGTCACATCAGTGTCTGAACCAGAGGAGCTTACACTCTAATGTCCCACCACAGTCACACACTATCATTATACATTTATATAGCTCTGACATATACCTCAGTGCTGTACAGAGATATTTTTTCAAGTCACATCAATCTCTGAACCAGAGGAGCTTACACTCTAATGTCCCCCCACAGTCACGCACTATTATTATTATACATTTATATTGCTCTGACATATACCGCAGTGCTGTACAGAGAACACTGAGCCAGTCACATCAGTCTCTATACCAGAGGAGCTTACACTCTAATGTTCCCCCCACAGTCACACACAATTATACATTTATATAGCTCTGACATGTACCACAGTGCTGTACAGAGAACATTGAGCCAATCACATCAGTCTCTGTATCAGAGGAGCTTACACTGTAATGTCATTCTACAGTCACACACTATTATTATTAATAATATACATTTATATAGCTTTGACATATACCACAGTGCTGTACAGAGAACACTGAGCCAGTCGCATCAGCCTCTGTACCAAGGGAGCGATAGCTTCGAGCTTCCGGACACCTTCCCAGAGCCCCAGCAGGAAATTAAAGTTTTAGGCATCAAATTTGGTCCTGGCGCTTACAGCCTTGCAAATTTGGAAAGCAGGCTACAAGATGCCGATGCCAAGGTTGCCAGCTGGAAGGAATAGAAAATCTCTTACAGGGAAAGGATTGACCTGATTAAAAAACTTACCTGATCCCAATATTTCTGTATGTCAGCTTTGTCTGTGTTTTGCCAGTGTCTCTCTATGGGAACATCTACAGCTGTTTCTTCCAACTGTTATGGGGAACAAACTGAACCTCAATAAGAGGTCTGTAACCTACCTTCCCAGGCCAATGGGTGGCCTAGGTATGGTCAACCCAGTGGTATTTTTTTTCTCTGATGTTTTTGAAACATAATTTTGGTAACATGCTGGCAGAGGAACTGCCTGGGTGGGTTGATTATTTTTCAGTCCTGGTTTAGGCCTTTTCTGCGAAGCTGGGAGAATGGTGGGCCAGTGAAAAGACTGAGGGTCAGACATGGTAAGCTCCACATCCATTGCCCTGTGCCTGAAAATGCTTTGGCAGTGGGGAGTGACGGCGGAGGAAATTAGGTCTCTTGCTAGGAAGGCCCTGGAGAGGAGGGTTGTTGAATCTGCCTTTAGCAGCCACTGGCCTTGAGGGATTACCCAGGCCCTGTTATAAAGGAAGGGTCTGCATTTGATAATTCTGAAAAAAAAAATACCTTTGAAGTTTTGGGATTTGGCCTGGCTCTCATTCCATGGCAGATTCTATGTGAAGGGCAACTTGAAGCATCGCTCTGCAAAGAACCGTGGATGAGAGTGGAGTGTGGCAGTGTGGAGAAGACGATGGACCATTTATTGCTTCAGTGCCCTTCAATATAGAAGTCTATAAGCAGGTGGGTTGAGCTCTGGGTATCCCTTTCCTTTCCCGCTTGAGTTATGCAGAGTGGTCGTATGGGTCTTTTAAGACCCATCAGGATTTTGATTTTGAGACACTTTTTCTAGTTAGCTTACTAGTCTGTTACGTCATGTGGAATGCACGGTGTCAGGGTCCTGCTTGGATAAAAGTCCTTCCTGTTGAGGTGGTGGTGCACAACATTCTGGGTGAGGTTGAGAAGATTTGGGGTCTTGAGAAGGACAGGTGGCGGTTTAATCCTGATAATAATAATATGAAAATGTGTCTTAGTTGGTATATTTAGTTTTCTTTGTTTTTTTTTTGTTCTGGCAAAACAAATATTTTCTGTTTCTATGATGATGTAAGCTATTTTTGTTTATATATTTTTTATTTATTTTGTATATATGTAAATATCTTTTTATTATGTTTGTAAGATTTTTAATAAATAAAAATTTACACTCTAATGTCCCCTCACAGTCACACACTATTTTTATTATTATACATTTACAGAGCTCTGACATATACTGCAATGCTGTACAGAAACACTAAGAAAAGTCAAATCAGTTTCTGCCGCAGAGGAGCTTACACTCTAATGCCCCCTCCCCCCCCCTTACACACAGTCACACACTATTATTAATATTATACATTTATATAGCTCTGACAACTTGGAACCAGTCATATCAGTCTTTGAATCAAACATATCAATCTCTGCACCAGAAGAGATTAAACTCTAATGCACCCATCACAGTTACACACTATTATTGTTATTATATTACATTTATATAGCTCTGACATATACTGCAGTGCTGTACAGAAAACAGTTACATCAGTCTCTGCGCCAGAGAGGTCGTTGTGCTGTAGCACTCTCTCCCCAGACACTAGGGGGCCAGTAAGGATAAGCGATTCTGGGGATGATCCAGGCGATGGTTCCCCTGAGGGATCCAACTTGCATTCCCAAACTGCATCTTCACCTGAAGATCTTGGATATGGCCCTAAAGAAGGGAAATCTATCCCCGCTTTCAGAGAGTGGGTTGCTGATCGTTTTGTGCAAATTACAAAGGAAGAGGAAAAGCTGGTGAGCCTGAAAACAGATTATAGGAAGAAGAAAGCTGTGCATGATAAAACATTAAGCAGCAAGCAACAGAGTTTGAAACCAGAGTTGAAAGTTTTGGAGGACGCCATCAAGAAGCTGCAAAATCTGCTAAAAGCTTTAAAAGAAAAGAGTGGAGCATTCAAGGAGAAGTTCAAGAAGGAGGAACAGTTCAGGAAAATGAAGGATAATACCAGTCATGGAAAGGCATCGGCGGTGGCAGTAAGGGGGGGGGGAGTGAGGAGGGGGTACCTTGATGCTGCCCCTGATATCCCATCCACCTCAGGATCTGTCTCACCAGAGGAAATGGTAGCTTCTGCTTCCCTCCCTCCCCAGTAAGCTGGAGGAACATTACAGGAGATAGAGGAAAATGGCAGAGGGCTGCTAAACTTTATTCATAAGATGGAGTCTCCCTTAAGTGGAAAAAAAAAAATAGTTTTTTGATTCTGCTGATGAGGATGATGGCGAGGACTTTGTACCCAGTCCTGTAAAGGTAAAACTTATAGAAAAGCCATGCTGTGGTAAAACTGTTAGTATGGACACCAGCATGGAGAGCAGTGTGCAGAGCAGCATGGAGAGCAGTGTGCAGAGCAGAGTTTTGGAGGGAAAACCTCCTGTGTCTGCACAGAGCTATGCAGGGAAGATGGCTGCTGTGCCTTCAGTACGGGACTCTGCTACTAAGATGACTGTGATTTTGAACTTTGGCAGTAAGTAATCTGTGATTATGGACTTTGCTGGGGGGAAGGGGAAGGTGGGATGTGCCATTGCTTCTGAACAATCCCCGCTGGTAGCTGCAAGTACAGCAGAAAATGGTGGGAAGGGAAATGGTAGCTGCTCTATAACTCTGCTCTCTTCCACAGCCTCTGTATTACAGTGCTAGAGGTTTGGCGGGGCTATGTTATATACTGGGGGGCGTATGGGGGGGCGTATTCACTCCTGATCGGCCTCTGGACCCCGTAGTCACTCCAATCACATTCCTAGCAGACTCCTGCCCCCTCAAGTGGCTTTTACTGATGTTTCTGGGCCAATCACGGGCTTTTAAAGCCCAGTCCCTGTCCCATTGCATTTTGGGCGGTTCTGGTGGCCGAATTCCAAACTTTTACCGCAAAAGGTTCGGAATTCGGCTGAATTTCGAACACCCAATGTTCGGGTCGAACCGATGGTCGACCCGAACCGTTCGATCATCCCTACTCTTCTCAAGAGGGAATAAATTCAGTTCCTCTAATCTTTCCTAATAGCTGAGCTCCTCCATGCCTCTTATCAGTTTGGTTGCCCTAGTTCCCTAATATCCTTTTTGAGAACTGGTGCCCAAACTGAACTGCCTTGCTTTAGGCCTTTTCTTTGAAGCTGGGAGAATGGTGGGCCAGTGAAAATCCTGAGGGTCCAACATGGTAAGCTCCCGGCTTATGTTGGCCCGTGCCAGAAAATGCTTCGGCAGTGGCGACTGACAACAGAGGAAATAAAGTCTCCTCCTAGGAAGGTCCTGGAGAGGAAGTTGTTGAATCTGCGTTTAGCGTTCCACTGGCCTTGAGGGATTGCCCATGCCCTGTTATGAGGAAGGGTCTGTGTTTGCTGAATCTAGAGAGAATCTCTTTAAAGTTTCAGGATTTGGCCTGGCACTCATTCCATGGCAGACTCTATGTTAGGGGCAACCTGAAGCATCGCTCTGCGGAGAGCAAAGGTTGTTGAAGAGTGGAGTGTGGCAGTGTGGAGAAAATGATGGATCATTTCTTGCTTTAGTGCCTCTTCAATGTAAAAGTCTATAAGCGGGTGGGTGGGGCTCTTGGTATCCTTTTCCTTTCCCGCTTGAGTTATGCAGAGTGGTCATATGGGGCTTCTGAGACTTATCGAGATTTTGAGATACTTTTTTTAGTTAGTTTTGTAGTCTGTTACTTCATATGGAACGCATGTTGTCAGGTTTCCACTCGGCTAAAAGTCTTTCCTGTCAAGGTGGTGGTGCACAACATTCTGGCTGAGGTTGGGAAGATTCGTTCTCTTGAGAAGGACAGGTGGCTGCTGGGGGCCTGGACAAAGGCATGGAGGAATGTCAAGCCCCCATGACTGCTGTCTGTCAGTCTCCGGGCTTGGGGCTTTTCTTTCTGTCCATTCAAGTCTCCTAGATTTTTATAAGACCAGTTTTTTGAAAAAAGGCTCCATGCATGGGTTTAATGTGTAATTGTTTCTTAGCCTGAGGGTGTGTTTAGGTGGAGGTTGGGGTTTTGTTGATGTGAATCATGATATTAATATCATGAAATGTGTCTTGGTTGGTATATTTCGTTTTTTTTTTTTTTTCTGGAACAAAAGCTATTTTCTGATTATATGCTGATGTAAGCTATTTTTGTTTTTATATATTTTTTTTAAATTTATTTTGTGCATATGAAAATATGTTTTTTTGTTGTAGGATTTTTAACAAACAAAAAATTACACTCTAATGTTACCTTTGTTTTTGTGAGGTTTCCCCTAAGGGGAAACTGGTATGCATTTTAGGGGAATACCCAATGCAAAACACAGTAAAAAATGTGCGGTCACCTCCAAAATCCATATCAGACCCCAGCATGCAGCTTGGCTAACCAGAAAAGAGAGAGCAGCATGCATGCATCCCCCCCCCCACTCCATACCGTCCTACCTACCCTCAACATGGGGACAGTACCTTTCCACCCCCCCCCCCCCCCCACAAAGCACCTTAGGGCTCTGGGGGGAACCTTTTGGTGTATTTGCCAGAATCTGGAATCTGGTGGTCTGCATGCTAATCCGGCCTCTATAGGAATGCCCACTCCTCCAGACTGATATCCACCCATCAAGGCATATTAATATTTGCATAACTCCTCCCACTGCTTGCATCAGGGCTGAGGGCTCTTGAGAGGAGCACTGAGGTAGGGTGCTGTGATGTTTTCAGGAAACTATGTACAGCACCCTGTTGACCCCTCCCACCAGCCATGATCTGCCTTTATTGCATTGAGGAGCACAGGGACCCAGCGATGACATCAATGGGTCTAAAATAATATAATGAAAATAGAAAAATGTTATTAAAACATTTATTATATTGATGAGGGGCGAGAGAGAAACCAAGGATGGAAAAATATATGATGAATAAACATTCGTTTTAATGGGGCAGTACTGAGTTTAGTAGAGTAGATTGGACAGGAAGGTAGAAAGCAGCAGTTTCACGGTCACATCGATGATGCATTCGATATATTGAACTTCCTTTCCAAAGGCCGCTCTCGGGTCAGACAGGTACATACCACACACGGTATTTACTGGATATGCGTGTCAAGGCGAGGAGCCACATTCCGATGTGGAAAAGGTTACAGATTTATTTAGGATGAAGAAAAAGAAGAAGAGCTCTCGAGAAAGCTGTGCGTTCGGCTCACATTCAGGGACTAAGCATGTATGGCCATAATATTGCTCCCGTGTGCATTTTCGGTCTCAAAAATCATTATGCCTTCATTGGTTTATGTGCTGTTATTATGCCAATAGCAGGCTATTCATAGCTTCTGGGAGGAATAGATTAAAACAGCACTTCTCAACCTTTTAATCATGAAGGAACCCTTGAATTAATTATCATAATTATCAGTTTTCAAGAAGCCCTATTAAAATTGTTATATCTACAGCTCACAGTGAACCAGTAAATTGTAAATTCAGACAGTGCAAATAGTAGTGCCCCCTTACGTTGGTGGTCATACGAGAAGGACCTCCTACATTGTGGGTCAGTGAGAAAGACCCCTTAGGTTGGTGGTCAGTAGAGAAGGGCCTCTTACATTGGTTGTCAGTGAAGAAGGACCCATTAGATTGGTGGTCAGTAGAGAAGGACCTCTTACATTGGTTGTCAGTGTAGAAGGACCCCTTACATTGGTGGTCAGTGGAGAAGGACCTCTTACATTGGTTGTCATTGAAGAAGTACCCCTTAGATTGGTGGTCAGTAGAGAAGGGCCTCTTACATTGGTTGTCAGTGAAGAAGGACCCCTTAGATTGGTGGTCAGTAGAGAAGGACCTCTTACATTGGTTGTCAGTGAAGAAGGACCCCTTACATTGGAGGTCAGTGGAGAAGGACCTCTTACATTGGTTGTCATTGAAGAAGTACCCCTTAGATTGGTGGTCAGTAGAGAAGGTCCTCTTACATTGGTGGTCAGTGAAGAAGGACCCCTTACATTGGTGGTCAGTGGAGAAGGACCCCTCACTTCAGGGGTGTTTAACCTTTTGAAGAGAGAGGGCCACTTAAGTGATTTGGTAACCTGTTCTGGGCCACAATGAACTATGAGGTTCTACCACCCCCCAAATCACAAATGTAAATGATCCCTTATTGTCCTGAGCCCCCTAAAGGCTGCTGTATCAAATGTGGGAACAACAACATTTATAATGAAGGTATAGTGGACAGCCACTAAAATATCTAGTGAATATTTAAAATGAACAGACACACCAAGAGCAGTTTTGATATAAAACATAAAACAAAACATTACTGGACATCAAAATACATAAAGTTCCATAAACATTAACAAGACTCAAACATACACTCCTATTCCCAATTTCCTAAAGATAGGTAAAAAAATACTTAATTCTGGCGACAGCTTGCACTCGATATCTGGAACAGGACAATGAGGTCCTGGCTGCATCTTTCTACAGCTCAAAACAGCGAACCTCTCAAAATGAACCCCCCCCCCCCTTCCCCATGCTAGAGACTCCTATTATAGTCCTGTAGACCAGAGACCACCCACAGGATGTAAATATTCCTGCTGACCACTCACAGGTTGTTTTATGAGTGATGTCAGCAAGACGTGGTTGCAGTTCCCCCCAAAACCACCTGGTCAACTGGATATGCGGCAGCCATCTTTACACACAATGTCAAAGCTCACTAAACCACCTGTGGGTGAGAGATATTATTACACATGTATGGGAACATACGTTATGAAGCAGTTAAAAAATATTCACAACTGATACAATCCACTTGTTGATCCCAAACATAGGCAATAATTACAATTCATAAATTTCTACTTCTCATAGGGGACTAGCTTTCCTCAATGCCTTTTTCCCTATATATATCACACAATTCATTGTTACAAAAATATGCCTACAACATGCACAAGCTAATAATCTTAAGCATGTACAATTTGTATGCAATAAATATCCTAAGCAGTTACTCAACTTCTTATTATGGAGATGGACTCCATAATTTCTCCAAAATCCAAAATCCTCAGATCAACCTAAAGCAGACATGTTGTTCCTTATGTGTTCCAAAAAACAACTCTCCTTTGTCTGAACACATGCTTGTTTCAAAAGTCCTAAAAACCACCTCCCCATACCTCTGTTTAGCTCCTTAACCATTCAGACTGGTTTATTTGCATATCAATGGTCGGGGGTGGACCTAGCATCTTAACACAGAACTAACACATTTGCTATAAAATCATCAAATATCTATAGCAACACAGCTGCTTTCACACTGATGCGCTGTGGTTTACCCGCAAAAGGCTGTCCAAACCTTTCTGACCCTATGTGAAAAAGTAATTGCCCCCTAAACCTAATAACTAGTGGTACCACCCTTGGCGGCAACAGCTGCCATCAAGCGTTTGCAATAGCTGGCAATGTGTCTTTCACATCGCTGTGGAGGAATTTCGGCCTACTCTTCATTGCAGAATTGTTTTAATTCAGCCACATTGGGAGGTTTTCCAGCATGAACTGCCTGTTTAGGTCATACCACAGCATCTCAATCGGATTTAATCTGGACTTTGACTAGGCCACTCTAAAACCGTAATTTTGTTTTGTTTTTTTTGCCATTTAGAGGTGGACTTGCTGGTGTGTTTCAGATCATTGGAGTCCTAAAGCCTTGGAAATGGCTATGTAACCATTTCCAGACTGATACATGTCAATTACTTTGTTTCTCATCTGTTCTTGAATTTCTTCAGATTGCGGCATGATGTGTTGCTTTTTGAGATCTTTTAGAGTACTTCACTTGATTTCTTTATTCAACAGGTCTGGCAGTATTTAGGTCTGGGTGTGGCAAGTGAAATTTAACTCCGCTTTCTGAAAAATATGGTTAATCACAGTTCATTAATGATTTAGCAAGGGGGGGCAATTACTTTTTCACATAGGGCCAGACAGGTTTGGACAGCTTTTTTGTCTTAATAAATTAAATCATCATTTAAAAACTGCATTTTGTATTTACTGTGTGTCAGACCCAACTGAGACAGGGGCTTTTGGAGAGGACTGCCGGCTAGCCTCTTGCCTACTGACTATGAGCCCTGATGTTTGAGGGGGCTCTATTCTTTGGGAGGTGTGTGCCTGGGGGACTTTTGGAGTGGTTTTGCTTCGGATTCAGGGCCATGTCTCCCCGAAACACAAAAACTCTGGGAACTAAAGGACACGGATACAGATTTGGGTACTCTATGCTCAAACCAGCATTGACTGCTCCAACCTCTCCTAGACTTAAAGGAAATGTGAATATAATTAGCTCATAACAACCTGATGCTGGTTTCTCCTGCTATATTCTATCTTTTAAGGTGTTATGTGTTTATTGTTAAGTGTGTCTCTCCCATTGTGTGCCTCCTGTGTGTATTCCCATTGTTGATTGAGTCACCTATTGTTTCTGTCTGTTGGCTAATCCTCTTGGAGGTTCCAGCATTATGGGATTAGTCGCGCGTCAACTTTACCTCGTTTTCTAACCATTGTGTGATGTTTGGGTAATATTTGGTTTCATTGTTCATGTGGTGACTGCTCTACTTTTAAAGCATATAAAAACCTGTATTTCTGTTCAATAAACAGTCATTCCTTTGGTTTTACCACAACATCTTGTTTGTGTATGATGCTTGTGGGCTTGTATTGGTTCTTGGTCTGCTGGAAGGGTTTATAGAGCAGGAGGCACTTTTTGGCAGAAGTACCCAATCAGAGTGGCAAGCTTTCCGTAACAATCTGTTTACTAAGGTGTCTTTCTCCTACGGTATAATTTCCCCATTGTGTGCCTCCTAGATGTGAATTCCTATTGTTAATTGAGTCACCTATTATTTCTGTCTGTCTGCTATTCCTCTTGGAGGTGTGACTAACATTGTGTCAACTTTACCTTGTTACCAAACTAATATGCAATGTTTATAAGTTTATCTTATTAGATTACTGTTTATGGTAGCTGTTCGTTAGATGTACTGATATTACTGTTTACAGTTTGCATTGTTTAAGATAATGTAATCAAGCTCTTACTTGATTTTGTGTGGTATATATTCTGAGTGAATTTACAATTAAGAGTCAGTTCCAGTTTGCACCTAAGCTAGTGTCCTTTAGTTCTTGGGTGCAATTCCCAGCTATAATAAGTGTTCCAGGTGCTGGTCACCATGGAAGCGGAGTTCCAGTGGTGAATACAAGAGATGTTCGCCCAGTACAGAGAGCCTGGCTCTGCCCAGGATGTACTGGAATAGAGAGACGCAATCCGCTGGGAATTCTGGATGGAGGCACTCCAAGTGGAGCAAGACTATTATGGAAATGTCCTCCCTATGTCCATGGAACTATACTATCTGCAGTTGGACTTACGTATACCATTACTAGAAGAGAATACTCTGGGAGAAGGGCTGACGTTGCTGGATAGGCTGGTCCAGACGGAACTGGTGTTGGACGATGGTTATAGGGCCCTACATTGGTATGCTACCCAAGTGTGTCCATGGCTAAAGAACAGAAATCCAATAGAAGACTATGACTACGGCGTGGGATTGATATTTGGAATGCATCAGGAGGATCCACATTTTGGTAGTGAGTGAAATGGAGATGGGAGGACATCCTAGATTTTAGGGAGTTGGGACTTCCCAGTGAGCTTGGATTGAGAAGTGACTTGGACTTCATAGTTACACAAGTATGGGAGCTAGAACAAGCATATAAAAGACAGTTCGACTAAGCTCATCAGTATGCCCCAGCAACCATGGATGTATTGAAGTCACCGAAGAGCTGGCACTAAGCCCAAGTGCCGCCAATCTGTGCCCTGGACTTTCAGTAATTAAATCCCCAGTAGAGGCTGGGGATTTAATAGACTTTTTTGCTGGGGAGGAACAACCCAGTAAGCCTCCAGCAGAACAGCTGGCTTTAAGGCAGAGTGCAGCTGACCTCTGCCTACAAGAATCAGTGGCCCTGGGGGATTTGTGCGAGGCAACCAAATCTTCATTTTGTTTCACCGCGGAAGAGTTGGCATCAGGGCAGAGCACCACTCACCTCTGCCCAGTACCCACAGCACTTCCAGAGTTCCAGGGAGCCAGGGCAGGCAGTCCTTCTCTCCAGCAACCAGCCAATGCAGAGAAGCACTAACTTCCAGCTGAAGCACTGGCAACCAGAGGGTCCAAGACCACTCAGTGGGGGCCTATAGGTGGGAGGCAATAACACACACAGTCCCAGTGCGGTGAAAGGACTTGTATTGAAAAAATGCAGTTCACAAATAACTCGGTTGGAAGGCTGCCCAGCTGGGAACACTCACTGTTCCAACAGTGTGTAGAAAGCAGGAATCAGCTTAACTGACATTGCATGTTGAGAACTGCACAATGCAGCCTGGCCATCTTGTGCCTAAGCAGCAGGATGTCCAAGGAAGTTGCGAGCCCTACACTTTCCCTCTTTGTTAGGAACCTTTCCCTGCTGCTATTTCTGTCCCTACCAGATGAAGTACCTGTCACTACTTTACTAACTTGCAAAAATGCACGCCAAGCCTGGGAGCCAGGGCTTATAATAGGCTCTGTCTGACCCAAAATGGCTTCCAAAGTAACATGGGGTGGCAACACCCAATTGTATAGCTTCCCCAGGGACCCAGGAGACCACAGAGGAACCATGTTCCTCTTAGCTTCCTCTGTCACTGCACCACCTACAGTAGAGTAAGTAGCCTGCATCTACCTACATGCCTGTTTGTGTTTCTGCGCAATCAAGTGCATCCACATAGGGTACTGGTGGAAGATCCCAACCTGTGTATTGGCGCACACTCACCTCGGTTCCAGATGGCATCCTGACAACTAAGTTAGAGATCACCACCAAGCTCATGGGATACACTAGGAAGCAATCCCACTATGAATAATCTCCAGTCTGAACATCTTTCATCTCTGAAGACGAACTTTGCATAACTTTGAGTTTAATACCTGACCTAAATAGGTAGGGGGGGGGGGGGGATTGGCCCCTGCCCAGCAAAAATGGGCCTGGTTCCAAGTGAAACTACTGTTGTTCTTCCACCAGTATCTTGAATCAGTAAAATACCAGTTTAAAGCCTCGTTTGAGAATATCTGGCCCACCGTCATCTTTCTCTATGTCTATAGTTAAAGCTCCTCAGCATGTAATTTACATCTGTTAATAAGAGAGATGACAGCTGGGCAGATTAGGTCGGCCTGCGGGTGGTGGCCCAGGACCAGCTCCGTCTGTCTTGTGTCTTCATGTGGCTCTGAAGGTCACAGCTGTGATTTAACCAGCGCCCTCCCCTGGCGCACAGTTACCCCACGCTGTGCCAGTCGCTTTTTCTCGCCCTTTATCAAAGCTCAGAGGCTGGCTCAGAAATAGACAGAGCCCAGCTGGGGGGGGGGTGAAGATTAACATGTGAGCTAAATTCATCAGCAGGCCAGGCAAAGGCTGGAGAATCCACAGCTTTCTCGACTGTAAAGGCCACCTCTATACAAAACCAATATTTCAGTTTGGTGTCGCTACTCATTCGTTAGTATTAACAGTTTCAACCTGCACAGGTGGAAATCCTAATTAACCACTTGCCGACCGCTCACTGAGCTGGTACTGCGGCAAAGTGGCTCATTATCGTCCAGAGACGTAGACCTATGTCGCTGGACTCCTTCCCTTGTGGGCGGCACGCGCGCGCCGCCGGAGGCTCGCTCCCGCTGTATTCAGTCACAGCAGGAGTCGGGCCAGGGGAGGAGAGGCGGTAATCACCGCCGCTCTTCCCCGATCGTCGGGGATCGAGTGTGGAGAATGAGATCCGTCCGCTTGTGTAAACAAAGCGGGCGGATCCCCTAAGTGACAGGCAGGGACAGATTACAGGATTCAGCATAGCTGAACCTGCGATCTCTGTCTGTGTCACACAGTCCCCTCCCCCCACACACGTCAGTAAGCACCAGGCATACATAAACCCCTTGATCACCAATAAAAGTTAACCCCATTTTTACAGTAACATTGCATATGTATAGCACTGATTACTGTAGTAATGTCACTGGTCCCCCCAATAGTGTCAAAAAATGTCAGTCAAGGGTCCGATCTGTCCGCCGCAATGTCGCAGTCCCGCAAAAAAAATCGCAGCTCGCCGCCATTATTAGTTAAAAAAAAAAACAATAAAAATGACATAAATTTCCCGTAGTTAGTAGCTGCGATAACTTTTGCGCAAACCAATCAAAATACGCTTATTGCGATTTTTTTTTTAACCAAAAATATGTAGCAGAAAACAAATTGGCCTAAAATGTTAAAAAAATTTAGATTTTTACATTTTTTTTGGGGAATTTCATATAAAAAAAAATGTAAAAAAAATATTGTTATTTTTTCAAAATTGTCGCTCTTTTTTTGTATATAGCGCAAAAAGTAAAAATCGCACAGGTGATCAAATACCACCAAAAGAAAGCTCTATTTTTGGGGAAAAAAAGGACATAATTTTAATTTGGGTACAGCATTGCACGACCGCGCAATTGTCCATTAAAGTAACACAGTGCCAAATCGCAAAATATGGCCTGGTCAGGAATGAGGTAAAATCTTCTGGTCTTAAAGCGGTTAAAAATACGATCATTGAGAATTTTTTTGTCAAAGACATGTAGCTAAATACATTTTGGCCTAAATATATGACAAAAATTGAATATATTGGATATTTTTTTCACTGTCAAAGTAGAAAAATATTGTTATTTTTTCAAAATTGTCGCATTTTTTTATTAATATCGCAAAAAAAGAAAAGCGCAGAGGTGATCAAATACCACCAAAAGAAAGCTCTGTTTGTGGGAAAAAAAGGACGTAAATTTCGTTTGGGTACGGCGTTGCATGACCGCGCAATTGTCAGTTAAAGTCGCACAGTGCCGAATCGCAAAAAGTGGCCTGGACAGTATAGCAGGAAAATCCTCCGGTGGTAAAGTGGTTAAATACCGACCGCTTACCACAGTTTTACTGCAGCAGAGCGCCCCCCCCCCCCGCTGCGCCAGATCACGTACATGTACAAGATCTTTCATTTCCGGATAGGGGGTGTGATGTCATTTGCTACAGCACAAGCTGGTCAGCAGGTACCAGCCAATGATTTCTGGCCAGGACCTGCTGATCGGCTTGTGCGAATGACAGCGCAGAGCCCTGTCTTTACTAAGAACCCAGGGCTCTGAATGGAGAGCAGTGATGTGCCTGTTTTCTCTCCCCGCAAAGCAGGGTGAAAAAACAAACACGACGCTTCGTAAAATCAGCACATACTACACACATTGTTGGACACACACTTAACCCTTTGGTTGTCCCTATATGTTAACCCCTACCCAGCCAGTGTCATTAATACAATGACAGTATATTAGCACCGATCACTGTCACTGGTGTTAGATACTCAGTTCCCACCCAGCGTCAGTTAGTGTCAGATTGTCCGCCGCTCTATCACAGTACCACTTTAACCACTTCTGGACCGGAAGGATTTGCCCCCTTAATGACCAGGCCATTGTAACAGATCCCCAATACTTGGACCAAGTATTTCTGTCTTTGGTCTCCAGAATCTCAGTTTGACGTCATTAGCATCTCTTTAGTCTCTCATTGTGTGGAGAAGTCCTCTGCTGCAACAGGCAGCTTTAGGCCTGCAACATTGATCCTAGTCTCAGAGTCTGTATCTTGGGGTGACATGGATTTGAGTCCAAAGCAACACTACTCCCATGGTCCTCCAGCATATAGCCCCCACACAGAGGTGCACTCCCCTACAAGCCAAGGCCCATAGTCCGCGGGCAGGAGTCTGGCCCCCACACACCTCCAGTAGCCCGTGGCGAACGTCTTAGCAAATGGGCATTTGTCAGAGCCATTTTTTGCGATTTGGCACTGCGTTACTTTCACGGACAATTGCACGGTCGTGCGACGCTGTGTTTAAATAAAATTGATGTCCTGCGATTTTCATTTTTTGCGCTATAACCAAAAATAGAGCGACAATTCTGAAAAAAAAAAACAATATATATTTTTCACATTCTGCTATATAACATTCCCCAAAAAAATTAAAACATCTACATTTTTTAATATTTTAGGCCAATTTGTTTTCTGCTACATATTTTTGGTAAAAAAAAATATCAATAAGCGTATTTTGATTGGTTTGCGCAAAAGTTATCGCTTCTACAAACTAGGGGAAAGATTTTTGTCATTTTTATTGTTTTTTTTTTTTTACTAGTAATGGCGGCGATCTGCGATTTTTTTTGCGGGACTACGACATTGCGGCGGACAGATTGGTCCCCTAACTGACCTTTTGGACACTTTTGGGGGTACCAGTGACATTACTATAGTAATCAGTGCTAAAAATATGCACTGTTACTGTAATAATGCCATTGGCAGGGAAGGGGTTAACCCAGGGGTGATCAAAGGGTTAAATGTGTACCTAGGGGCGTGTTTCTAACTGTATGAGGTGGAGCTTGTGAAATGATCACAGAGACCTGTGTACTTATATAGAAGGATCACAGGAGCTCTGTGATCATTCCAGAGAGAATCAGCGAGGAACGATCGTCGTTGTCAGGCGGCAACCGGAGCCGACTGCCCCGTGCAGCGGAGTTCATGATGCCGAGTGGGGGCAGGAGCGCACCAGCGGCGGCGGCGGGCCTTTGCCACCTAGCTGCAGGCGCGTAACCGACGTATACTTACGGCAGTTTGTGCAGGAGGGCCAGCCTGCCACAGTATAACTGCGGCGGGCGGTCCTTAAGTGGTTAATTCGCTGATCACCACCTTACCAGTATAGCATCTAGACGTTTGGTTCGCTTCGTTCCTAATAAAAATTAGACAAATTTACATCCGAACTTCCCAATAACAATAGCAAGGAATTTAAATTGAATTTGAAACAACAAAACAAAATTTCAGACGAAGTTCAAATTTGAACCGTTTTTAAATTTAATTCAAATCATTTTCAAGTCAAATTTGAAATGTTTCTTGAATCAAATTAGAATTCGAATTTCTGAAAATAATAAAATAGAAAAGAAAGAAACAGAATAGAAAAGAATAGAAAGGAATAAAATAGAAAATAAAAGAATATAATATAATGAGTAAAACAGAACAGAATAGAAAATAAAAGAATAGAAAAAAATTTGAATAGAAAATAAAGAAATAGAAAATAAAAGAACCAAACAGAATAAAACAAAACAAAATAGAAAGGAATAGAATAAAAAAAAAAGAATATAAATGAATAGAATAGAAAATTAAATAATATAATAGGATAGAGGAAAACAGAACAGAAAACAAAACAAAAAAAATAGAAAAAAAATTAGAATAGAAAATAAAGGAATAGAAAATAAAAGAACAAAATAGAATAAAACAGAACAAAATAGAATAAAACAGAACAACATAGAATAGAAAATAAAAGAACAGAATAAAATAGAATAAAAAATAAAGGAATAGAACAGAATAAAAAAAGAAAAGAACTCTTCTGAAATTCAAATTTCAAATAGAATAAATTTGAACATGAAAGAAAATAATAGAATAGAAAACAAGAAAAGAATAGAAAAGAACATAAAAGAATAGAATAGAAAAGAAAAAAAATAGAATATAATAGAAAAAAAATAGAAAGCAGATAACTTTCTTCCGAAATTCAAGTTCAATACGATCGAATTAAAACATTTTGAATCAATTCGAATTTGAATAAACAAAGAGAATTCTGAAAACAAATGAAAATATTTCAACTACTTTAACAAAACAAATTTATGGATATAACAAATAAAAATTAAACAAATCAAATGTTTTCGTTCTGCAAATGTCTAATAGCATCTATAGCTGTGTAAATTCCAGTATATCTATATCATCGTTTGTAGACATTATAACTTTCACACAAACCAATTCATTTAGTGCCGGTTCACATTTATGCGATCGCAGAGATCGCATGTAATTCGGAGCGCACTGCTCCTAAAATCACATGCAATGTCTGTGTGGTGCAAATTCAGCCATACAGTTTGTATGGCTGAATTCGCACCGCAATCGCACCTAACTCGCACAGGACCCTTTTTTTGGTCCGCAGCAGAATCGGATTGCATGGTGGTTCACACTAGTGCGATCCGATTCGGTGCAAACTTTCAGATCGCACTGCGATATGCGATCTGATCTGGGGGTGCTGTTAACCCTTAATTGACACCCCCAGCGTATCGCAGATGGCAGTGTGAATTGCCAGGGGTACAGATGCGATGCGGGAACACGCTGTATTTTCGCAGCGTTCCCGCATCGAACAAATGTGAACCGGCACTTACACTTATTGGGATTTTTCTTTACCCAAAACATGTAGCAGAATACATTTTGACCTAAATGAATAATACATTTTTTTTAAATTTAATATGTTTTATAGCAAAAACAAACTATATATATATATATATATATATATATATATATATACAGTGGGTACGGAAAGTATTCAGACCCCCTTAAATTTGTCACTCTTTGTTATATTGCAGCCATTTGCTAAAATCATTTAAGTTCATTCTTCTTCCTCATGAATGTACACATAGCACCCCATACTGACAGAAAAACACAGAATTGTTGACATTGTTGCAGATTTATTAAAAAAAGAAAAACTGAAATATCACATGGTCCTAAGTATTCAGACCCTTTGCTCAGTATTTAGTAGAAGCCCCCTTTTGATCTAATACAGCCAGGAGTCTTTTTGGGAAAGATGCAACAAGTCTTTCACACCTGGATTTGGGGATCCTCTGCCATTCCTCCTTGCAGATCCTCTCCAGTTCTGTCAGGTTGGATGGTAAACGTTGGTGGACAGCCATTTTTAGGTCTCTCCAGAGATGCTCAATTGGGTTTAAGTCAGGGCTCTGGCTGGGCCATTCAAGAACAGTCACGGAGTTGTTGTGAAGCCACTCCTTCGTTATTTTAGCTGTGTGCTTAGGGTCATTGTCTTGTTGGAAGGTAAACCTTCGGCCCAGTCTGAGGTCCAGAGCACTCTGGAGAAGGTTTTTGTCCAGGATATCCCTGTACTTGGCCGCATTCATCTTTCCCTCGATTGCAACCAGTCGTCCTGTCCCTGCAGCTGAAAAACACCCCCACAGCATGATGCTGCCACCACCATGCTTCACTGTTGGGACTGTATTGGACAGGTGATGAGCAGTGCCTGGTTTTCTCCACACATACCGCTTAGAATTAAGGCCAAAAAGTTCTATTTTGGTCTCATCAGACCAGAGAATCTTATTTCTCACCATCTTGGAGTTCTTCAGGTGTTTTTTTTAGTAAACTCCATGCGGGCTTTCATGTGTCTTACACTGAGGAGAGGCTTCAGTCGGGCCACTCTGCCATAAAGCCCCGACTGGTGGAGGGCTGCAGTGATGGTTGACTTTCTACAACTTTCTCCCATCTCCTGACTGCATCTCTGGAGCTCAGCCACAGTGATCTTTGGGTTCTTCTTTACCTCTCTCACCAAGGCTCTTCTCCCCGGATAGCTCAGTTTGGCCGGACGGCCAGCTCTAGGAAGGGTTCTGGTCGTCCCAAACGTCTTCCATTTGAGGATTATGGAGGCCACTGTGCTCTTAGGAACCTTAAGTGCAGCAGAAATCTTTTTGTAACCTTGGCCAGATCTGTGCCTTGCCACAATTCTGTCTCTGAGCTCTTCAGGCAGTTCCTTTGACCTCATGATTCTCATTTGCTCTGACATGCATTGTGATCTGGAAGGTCTTATATAGACAGGTGTGTGGCTTTCCTAATCAAGTCCAATCAGTATAATCAAACACAGCTGGACTCAAATGAAGGTGTAGAACCATCTCAAGGATGATCAGAAGAAATGGAAAGCACCTGAGTTAAATATATGAGTGTCACAGCAAAGGGTCTGAATACTTAGTACCATGTGATATTTCAGTTTTTCTTTTTTAATAAATCTGCAACAATGTCAACAATTCTGTGTTTTTCTGTCAGTATGGGGTGCTATGTGTACATTCATGAGGAAGAAGAATGAACTTAAATGATTTTAGCAAATGGCTGCAATATAACAAAGAGTGAAAAATTTAAGGGGGTCTGAATACTTTCCGTACCCACTGTATATAATTTTTTTTTTCATTTCTGGCCTTTATTATTTACATTATAAATAATAAAAAAAACCCAGAGGTGATCAAATACCACCTAAAGAAAGCTTTATTTGTGTGAAAAGTTAATATAACATTTGTTTGAACACAGTGTTGCATGGCTGCGCAATTGCCAGTTAAAGCATTGTGCTGAACAGCAAAAAAATGCTCTGGTCGTGAAGGGGGTTAAAATCTTCTGGTGCTCAAGTGGTTAAAGTCCGGTCATGGTGCCAGTCGCTGAATCTGAAAGGGTTTTCATTATAATGTCACCATCACAACAGTATGTACATATACACACAAATGGAGGGCTTAATGCGTTTACATATATTTTATTATTCATTTATTACTTTATATTTTTTTAATTTAATATATTCAGGAGTAAAACATTTTTTTTTTTTTTTTTTTTATCCATGTAACAGTAAAATATTATAAAAAAATACTCACCATTTACCACCTGAAGATGGTCAGTGTGAGAGCCATTAAGTTTCAAGGCTGATTTACTACTATGCTGTGAATAGCTCTCTTGCAAACAGACCCGAGGATACTCAATGACACGCATGCAACTGAGTGACTCAGAGAAGGGGAAACCTCCCCTTCCTCTGCTGGCAGAGATCGCACCCATCTGAATGTACTTTATGCAGTAGCAGCTCACTATTGCAGAGATTATTAGAAAGCCTAAACATAAGCAGTGGATCTCACAAGCACCATGTATTAATGGTTACTTGCAAAATAAAAAAATAAATAAAAAAAAAATAAATATATATATATATATATATATATATATATATATATATATATATATATATATATATATATATATATATATATATAAACAGTTTATGAAAAATGAGAAATAAAATTGACTGTTTTTATCTTTACATTGTGGGGTGGTTGCAGATATTTCAAGGTTCAGTCACATAACCAAATTGTACATCAAGGAACAGCGGAAGAGTGAAATAGCTTACTGCAGTAATTTGCAGTAATAAAAGTTCTGGTAGCTGGTTCTGAGAGGCAGTAATTTCCTGGATGGTTTTTAGGACAGTCTGTTTTTCTGGATTTTAATATAAGATACAAGGTCATGCTCCTTAAAGCTATTGTAAACTGCTGAACCCCCACCCCAAAAAACAAAAACTTGCAAGACAATGTCGTCATGTGCTAGTATGTATCGCTGGTAATCCTTCAAGTGATAAGTAAAGGTCTATATAGAGGAATCAGGACCTCCTTCCTCCTGCTGATGATCCCTGTAGAGATAACTAAAGATATGCATAGGGAAATCAGGACCTCTTTCCTCCTGTTGGTGATACCTATAGAGATAAGATAACTAAAGATCTATTTAGAGGAATCAGGACTTCCTTCCTCCTATTGGTGATACCTCTAGAGATAACTTAAGATCGGCATAGAGGAATTAGGACCTCCTTCCTCCTGCTGGTGATGCCTCTAGAGATAACTATAGATCTATATAGAAGAATAAGGACCTCCTTCCTCCTGCTGGTGATCCAGATAACTAAAGATCTGCATAAGGAAATCAGGATCTCCTTCCTCCTGCTGGTAATCCCTCTAGAGATAACTAAATATCTATTTAGAGGAATCGGGACCTTCTTCCTCCTATTGGTGATCCCTCTAGAGATAACTTAAGATCTGCATAGAGGAATCAGGACCTCCTTCCTCCTGCTGGTGATCCCTCTAGTGATAACTAAAGATCTATAGGAATCAGGACTTCATTCCTCCTGCTGGTGATCTCTCTAGAGATAACTAAAGATCTGCATAGGGAAATCAGGACCTCTTTCCTCCTGTTGGCGATACCTCTAGAGATAACTAAAGATCTATTTAGAGGAATCAGGGCCTCCTTCCTCCTATTGGTGATACCTCTAGACAGGGCTTTTTTTCAGCGGAAAAGTGGGGAAATGCAGTTTCGGCACCTCCCTTACTCAAGGGATGGGGGGGTGTCCTTGAGAGTCTATTGATGCTGGCTGCCAGGAGATCTATTGTCACTGGTGGGAATCTGTTTTGTGTGAGGGTCGATTGTTGCTAGTTGGGGATCTATGGTTGCTGGGGAGTCTTGTATTGCTGGTAGGGATCTACTGCTGAGGGAGTGGTCTATTGTTGCTGGCTGCTGTAGGGTCTATTGATACTGGCTTATGGGGGGACTAATGTTTGCTGGGGGTGGTATTTGGTTTTGGGTGGTCCATTGTTGCTGGGGGGGATCTATTGCCGTGGGGGGGGGACCTATTGTTGCTGGGGTGGGGTCCATTGTGTCTAGGGAGTCTATTGTTGTGTGAGGGGTCTATTGTTGCTGGGGGTGTCTATTGTTACTGGTGGGATCTATTGTTGCTGGCTGCACCACAAAATATTTGGTTCTGTATTCTCTGAAAGGGGCAGTACTGGGAGGTGGGAAGGGGGTGGAACCAAGGGACGGTGCTCAGAGGTGGGTAGGGGGTGGATCCAAGGGACGGTGCTCAGAGGTGGGCAGGGGGTGGAGACAAGAGGTGACTCAGAAGGGGGAAGTTCCTGCACCTATTCTCTGAGAAATTAAGCCTTGCCTCTAGAGATAACTAAAGATCTGCATAGGGGAATCAGGACCTCCTTCCTCTTGCTGGTGATCCCTCTAGAGATGCCTTCATTTGTATAGGGGAATCATGATCAGGGCCGGCCTTTGGGGTGTGTGAGCTGTGCGACCGCACAGGGCGCCATGGGCAACAGGGGCACCGTGCAGCCATCACAGCTCGCAGATGATCAGGCCGCACAGCCACAGCGGGAGGTAAGCGACGACCGCGGCCTGGAGGTTCAGTGTGGGGGTCTCTGATGTAAGGGGAGCTCTGTGTGGGGGTCTCTGATGTAAGGGGGCTCTGTGTGCGTGGGCTCTGATGTAAGGGGGGCTCTGTGGGGGGAGTCTCTGATGTAAGGGGGGGCTCTGTGGGGGTCTCTAATGTAAGGGGCTCTTTGATGTAAGGGGGGTCTCTGTGGGGAACTCTAATGTAAAGGGGTATTTGATGTAAGGGGGGCTCTGCGAGGGGTCTCTAATGTAAGGGGGGCTAAGTTATTAGTGATCATAAAAAAGAAAAGTCAAATAAAGTGCACAAAAGTGTGGGGGGGTTCACGCGCGCGGTGGGGGCACAGGATTAGCTCACACAGGGCGCCTGAACACCTAAGGCTGGCCCTGATCATGATCTCCTGGTGATCTCTCTGCTGATTAAGATCTACCTATATGGGGGGGGACCAGGAACTCCTTCCTCTTGCTGATGATTCCTCTACTAAATACTAAAGATCTATGTAGAGGAGTCATGACTTCTTTCCTCCAGCTAGTGATCCCTCTACAGATAAGTAAAGATCTATACCAGTGATGGCGAACCTTGGCACCCCAGATGTTGTGGAACTACATTTCCCATGATGCCCAACTACACTGCAGAGTGCATGAGCATCATGGGAAATGTAGTTCCAAAACATCTGGGGGTGCCAAGGTTCACCATCACTGATCTATACAGAAGAATCAGGACCTCCTTCCCCCTGCTGGTGCTGAACCGCAGAATTCTCTTCCCTTTCCCCGCTGCCAGGCCGACTATACAAGATTTAATGCATGGAAATAATCCAGTCATTTTCTCATATCTCATCCATCCGGGGCTCTCTTTGCTACACAATAGCATTCTGTGTTACTGTAACCATTCAACTTGTTGTTGTGCTTCCTAGAAAGCAATTTCGTTTCTTTATTTCCACATTATTGAAGCTTGCACTCGTGGCTTTGTGTTCCCATTCACAGAGATGTTTGCAGGTGTCATGGCTGTAACCTTTTCCATCCATTGTTTGGTTTCCCGGAACGAGCAGTTATCTGCAGATACGGAAAGTTCTGTCTGCTGTCTATAAAGCCTCTATAATGGAAATGTGGTATTTAGCCAGTATGGGGATCCAGAGATTGTTCGCAGATAAGAGGAGGCTTGTAGGGCCTAACGTTCCGTCTTGATAATACCATCTTTATCAAATGCAACAAAGAATCGGCTGTTTACCCGTTTGCATGGAAAAAGTATCAGCATCCTTCCCAGAATTCTCCATTTTGACATTAACCACTTGACCTCCGGAAGATTTACCCTTCTTCATGCTTAGGCCATTTTTTTGGGATACGGCACTGCGTAACTTTAACTGACAACTGCGCGGTCATGGGACGCTGTACACAAAGAGAATTTATGTATTTTTTTCCCCCACAAATAGAGCTTTTTTTTGGTGGCATTTGATCACCTCTGCGTTTTTTATTTTTTGTGCTATAAAAAAAAAGTCCAACTATTTAACCACTTCTTGACAGGAAGGATTTACCTCCTTAATGACCAGGCCATATTTTGCAATTCGGCACTGCGTTACTTTAACCGCTTGCCGACCGCCGCACGACTATTTACTGCGGCGGTCAGCCCCTCACAGGCAGAGCGACGTAGTACTACAGTACGTCGCTAGCCTGTAAGGGTCTAGGGAGCGAGCGAGCGCCCCCGGAGGCGCGCTCCCGCGCGGTCACGGACCCCCCCCCCGCGCGTGTGACCGGCGGACCCGATCGTCCGCCGGTCACTCTCGATCGTCGGTGCAGAGGGAGAAAGGCAGGCGGCTGATGTAAACAAGCCGCCTGTCATTCTCCCCTGTGTAGAAACAGTGATCATAAGGTTCTACTATGTAGAACCGTTGATCACTGTTCCTACACCTCAAGCCACAGCCAATCACAGTTAGAATCATGCCACTAGGGACACACATAGCCCCTCCCTCTCAAAAAAAGTGAACCCCTTCACTGCCAGTGTAATTTTACAGTAACAGTGCATATGTATAGCACTGATTACTGTAGAAATGTCACTGGTAACCCCAAAAATGTCAGTCAAGGGTCCGATCTGTCCGCCGCAATGTCGCAGTACCGCAAAAAAAACGCAGATCGTCGCCATTATGCGTTAAAAAAAAAACAACAAAAATGACAAAAATCTTTCCCTTTGTTAGTAAATGCGATAACTTTTGCGCAAACCAATCAAAATACGCTTTTTTTTTTTTACCAAACATATGTAGCATAAAACAAATTGGCCGAAAATGTTAAAAAATTTAGATTTTTACATTTTTTGGGGGGGGAATTTCATATAAAAAAATGTGAAAAATATTGTTATTTTTGCAAAATTTACGCTCTTTTTGTTTATAGCGCATGATCAAAAAATCGCACAGGTGATCAAATACCAACAAAAGAAAGCTCTGTTTGTGGGAAAAAAAGGACATCAATTTCGTTTGGGTACAGCGTTGCACGACCGCGCAATTGCCCGTTAAAGTCATGCAGTGCCGAATCGCAAAATAGGCCCTGGTCAGGAAGGGGGTAAAATCTTCCGGGGCTTAAGTGGTTAATGGACAATTGCGCGGCCGTGCGAGGCTGTACCTAAATAAAATTGATGTCCTTTTTTCCCACAAATAAAGCTTTCTTTTGGTAATATTTGATCACCTTTTATTATTATTATACAGGATTTATATAGCGCCAACAGTTTGCGCAGCGCTTTACAGTGTGGAGGAAGACAATAAAGTTACAGTACAATTCAATACAGGAGGAATCAGAGGGCCCTGCTCGTTAGAGCTTACCTGTGCGATTTTTTATTTTTTGTGCTATAAGCAAAAAAAGAGCGACAATTCTGGAAAAAAAAATATATATTTTTCACATTCTGCTATATAACATTCCCAATAAAAAAAAAAATGTAAAAATCTAAATTTTTTAACATTTTAGGCCAATTTGTTTTTTGCTAATCGCACTAAAAAAATCGCATTAAGTGTATTTTGATTGATTTGCGCTAACTGCGGGAAAGATTTATGTAATTTTCTTTGTTTCTTTTTTTTGTTTTTTTTTACTAGTAGTGGCGGCGATCTGCGATTTTTTTGCGAGACTGCGACATTGCGGCGGACAGATCGGACCCCTAACTGACATTTCTGACACTTTTGGGGGGACCAGTGACATTACTACAGTAATCAGTGCTAAAAATAGGCACTGTTACTGTAATAATGACATTGGCAGGGAAGAGGTTAATACTGTGGGTGATCAAGGGGTTAAATGTGAGCCTAGGGGAGTGAATCTAACTGTGGGGGTGTGGCTTGTGTAATGATCATAGAGACCTATGTTCCTATATAGAAGGATCACAGGCGCTCTGTGATCATTCCAGAGAGAAGAACGATTGGCTGTGTTTACAACAGCTGACCGTCCTTCTCTCTCAGCGGGGAGCGATCGCAGGTGTCAGGCGGCAATGGGAGCTGCCTGCCCCATGCATCGGGGACCCCGCCACAGAGTGTTGGACCCGTAGCAGCAGGCGCGCGACCGACGTAGATCTACGTCGTTTCACGCAGGAGGGCCGCCCTGCCTCAGTAAAACTGAGGCGGGCGGTCCAGAAGCGGTTAACTGACAACTGCGCGGTCATGGGACGCTGTACACAAAGCAAATTTATTTCTTTTTTTTCACTCAACTAGAGCTTTTTTTGGTGGCATTTGATCACCTCTGCGTTTTTTATTTTTTTGTGCTATAAGCAAAAAAGACCGACCATTTTGAAAAAAAAAAATAATAATAATAATAATAATAATAATAATATATATATATATATATATATATATATATATATATATATATATATATATATATATACATATATATATATATATATATATATATATATATTATTTTTTTTTTTTTACTTTTTGCTATAAAACATATCCGATGAAAAAATGTAAAAATCAAATTTTTTGATCAATTTAGGCCAATATAAATTCTGTAACATATTTTTGGTTAAAAAAAAAAGTGTATATTGAATGGTTTGTGCAAAAGTTATAACATCTACAAACTATGCGACATATACTGGAATTTTTAATTTATTTATTTTTTCTACTAGTAATGAAACTAGATCAGCAGGACTGCAATATTGCGACGGACATTCAGACACTTACTGACACTTTTGATACTTTGCGAGAACCAATAACACAAATATCGTATATCGCGTCATATTACATATTTTTGCACACGTTAGAGTGAGAACAATAATTCTGGGCTCATTCTTCATGGTTAACTCTAAACGGATGACCTGTAGAGGCTTTTAAATCATTGACTATCTAATTTTGAGTACCAAAGCTTGTCGCCGTTTCCCAGGTACTCTTAGGACCTGATATGTTGGGTTTCTATTTACTCAGTAAAACCTCATCTTTTATTCTGTATCAAAAATTGGGTAATTTGTTGCATTTGTGCGTTTTATGAATATTTTGTGCTTGATACACATTTGCTCTAATATCCTGTGAGACAAATAAAATTGGGACTAACAGTATTTTATTCTCCATGGTCTCTGCTTTCAGATACAGTATATAATTATTTGGGGATTTTAAGTAATCTTTAGGCCTAAATTTTTTTTTTTTTTAAAGTTCATAAAGTGCAAAAATGGCTTTGGCAGCTAATGGATAAAGAGTTGCCTATGGAGAATTTGGGGGACTACAGTTTGATGCCGTTTCACGGGGTCACGCAAGTTTAGGGTTGACATGTTGGGTATCTAAGCAATCAAGTAAACATATCTAATTACATAAAAGAAAAAAGTTAAAAAATAAATTTATAATAAAATGTATTAACATTTTTTTTTTCTTTGTTTAAATTGCCATAAATTCTATTTCTCCACATACATGCTTTAAACCAAATGCAAGCCCAGGGTGTGCATGCGTATGTACACCGCGATCGCACCACAGGTGTGACATATCGCAGCGAACGTCAGAGTGAGAGCAATAATTCTAGCACAAAAGTTCCTAGTTACCTCGAAACTGATAAGCTGTAAAGGCTTTTAAAGCGTCAGCTATGGTGATAAAAGGCGGGAGTACTCCGATTGGTCTGGTGTGGAAAGTGGGGTCACCCAAGGATCTGTCCTGGGACCAATCCTGTTTATTTTATTCATAAACGACCTAGAGCACAGGTGTCAAACACAACGCCCGCGGGCTTAATCTGGCCTGCCAGGCTATTTCATGTGGCCCATTTCAGCTGGAAAATGGTGGAACTCCCTTCCGCCACCTCTGGCTCTTGCAGATCCCTGCCTACCCTGGATGGACTCACGACGGGGCACAGCAGTGCTGACCAATGATCTCCCTGCAAGTGTGAGAGACACCTACACTGCCAGAACCCCCTGGGTACAGCATTGCACGACCGCGCAATTGTCAGTTGAAGTAAGAATTAGGAATATAAAGAATATAAACAAAAAAAGAGCGACAATTCTGAAAAAAAAAAAACAATATTTTTCACTTTCTGCTATATATTATTCCCAATAAAAAAAAAGTAAAAATCTATTTTTTTTTTCATCATTTTAGGCCAATTTTTTTTCTGCTACATATTTTTGGTAAAAAAAAAAATCCCAGTAAGCGTATTTTGATTGGTTTGCGCAAAAACTAGGGGAAAGATTTATGTCATTTTTATTTATTTATTTTTACTAGAAATGGCGGCCATCAGCAATTTTTAGCAGGACTGTGACATTGCGGCGGACAGATCGGATCCCTAACTGACATTTTTGACACTTTTGGGGGGACCAGTGACATTACTACAGTAATCAGTGCTAAAAATATGCACTGTTACTGTAATAAGGACACTGACCGCGCAATTGTCAGTTTAAGTAAGAATTAAGAATATAAAGAATATAAACATAAAAGAGCGACAATTCTGAATATATATATATATATTTCACTTTCTGCTGTATATTTTTCCCAATAAAAAAAAATGTAAAAATCTAATTTTTTCATCATTTTAGGCCAATTTGTATTCTGCTACATATTTAAAAAGAAAATCCCAGTATGCTTATTTTGATTGGTTTCCACAAAAGTTATTGCGTCTACAGACTAGGGGAAAGATTTATGTCATTTTTATTTATTTATTTTTACTAGTAATGACGGCGAGCAGTGATATTTTAGTGGGACTGCGACATTGTGGCGGACAGATCGGACCCCTAACTGACATTTTGGACACTTTTGGGGGGGGGGGGGGACCAGTGACATTACTACAGTAATCAGTGCTAGAAATATGTACTGTTGCTGTAATAATGACACTGGCAGGGAAGGGGTTAACACCAGGGGCAATCAAAGGGTTAAATGTGTCCCTAGGGTGTGCTTTCTAACTGTGTGGGGGGTTGGGCTTATGGAATGAGCACAGGGACCTGTGTTCCTAAATAGGAGGAACACAGGATCCCTGTGTTCATTGCTGACAGAACAGCGGTCTGCCGTGTTTACAAAGGCAGACTGCCATTCTGTCTCCATGGGGAGCCATTATCGGTGCCCGAGGGCAATCGTCGCCACCGGACTCGCAGATCAGCTGCTTCTATGGCGAATGGGCGCGCGCGGTCCCGTACAGTTACGTCGTTTCGTGGGACAGAGCTGACCTGCCGCAGTATATGCAGTGCCATCTTAAGAGCATTAAAGGGCCCCGGGCAATGCAGTGCACTGGGGCCCCGCCTACACAATCACCCACGAGAATAAAAATGCAAATTATCGATAAGGCGATATTTATTGATCCAGCAGTGCCAGGCTAATGACCGCTTCCAAGTTCGGCGGCTGGGTCCGGGGAGTCAGACTCGACTGTCCTGTGTGTGCCTGTTCCCATGGAGGCGGGCAGGCATTCCTGCAGTTGTGGGCTCCCCCGCCATGGCCCAAGTGGCCTGACAGCAGCGGCAGGATGCACACAGGAATCGGGATTAATGCTTGGCTGGGTCGCTGGGCAGGTGGGGCTCCCCGGGCAAGTGGGGCCCCCGGGCAACTGCCCAGTGTGCCCATTCGGTACGATGGCCCTGAGTATATGTACTGCTGGCAGTCGGCAAGTGATTAAACATGTGCAAAGAGAACCCCACAAAAATGCTAAAAATGAAGAGTTTTATGCGTGCAAAAAATAATTTTTTTTTCTAAAGCCGAACTGGTTAAAACATTTTTTCAGCCATTGAATTTTAAAAAATGACAGTCATGTGAAAACGCAGATCTTCATCCTCGATGTAAAATATTTTTGAACCGATCCTAACATAAAAGAGTGAGCACACGGAATGGTGTCAGTACCGAACGATCGTAAACCGCCAGAAAAACTACTTTGTGAAATAGCCTGCGTATTTCATCCCGGCAACTCCTAAGAGGTGCATAAATAGGACACTGAAAGCTCTTCCTTCTGCTTATTTTATACCCGCAATAAACTTTTAGCATCTCTCGGCATTGAAAAAAAATATATTTATGGGCGGCTACCGGTGGGCGTAATTGGCGGTTCGCCGCCAGCGGGGAGATACGGGAAGGAGATGGGAAGAGAGGTCTCCAGGTTTGCGACCCTGTTGCTTGATGGATTTACGACGTCTGTCACATTATCAATACAGGCGTGACCCCGGTCGCTGATAATAGAGGACAACACAAGTGACAGAAAATGGTGGTGGGGGGTGGTAAATGTCCTTTGTGTAAGGAAATTGGATGGCGGTTTTATTGGGACGCTGAGACCTGTTAATGGAAGACGCCGGTCTGAGCCCGCTCAGGAGACATCCAACTATTATGCAAGCATTTATCTTATACCAGGGCTTGGCAAATTTGCTTTGAAGCTAGAAGCCGGCTAAAAAAGTTAGGAGCCAGATTTTTTTTTAACTAATAAATTATACGGGGGAAACTTGTAACATGTTCCCGAAGGTGAACTTATCCTTTAACCCTTTCCAAGCCAGAGCAGTTCTTGCGTCTTTTTTTGCACACACGTTTAAGAAATCATTTTAGGCCTGAAGATTACACAAAACCCCCAAACATTACATATTTTCTGAAAGCAGACACCCTAGAGAATAAAATAGTGGTTGTTCCAATTTTTTATGTCATACGATATAACCGCAAAGGCAAAATTTCAGTAAAAAAATACATGAAGGCTGGGTTCACACCAGGGATTGACTGGCCCACTGGGATAACATCTCCTGTACCATGTCCGCACAGCCCCTGACATCTCCTGTACCATGTCCGCACAGCCCCTGACATCTCCTGTACCATGTCCGAACAGCCTCTGACATCTCCTGTACCATGTCCGCACAGTCTCTGACATCTCCTGTACCATGTCCGCACAGCCCCTGACATCTCCTGTACCATGTCCGCACAGTCTCTGACATCTCCTGTACCATGACCGCACAGTCTCTGACATCTCCTGTACCATGTCCGCACAGTCTCTGACATCTCCTGTACCATGACCGCACAGTCTCTGACATCTCCTGTACCATGTCCGCACAGTCTCTGACATCTCCTGTACCATGTCCGCACAGTCTCTGACATCTCCTGTACCATGTCCGCACAGTCTCTGACATCTCCTGTACCATGTCCGCACAGTCTCTGACATCTCCTTTATCATGTCCGCACAGTCTCTGACATCTCCTGTACCATGTCTGCATAGCCTCTGACATCTCCTGCACCATGTCCGCACAGTCTCTGACATCTCCTGTACCATGTCTGCATAGCCTCTGACATCTCCTGTACCATGTCCGCACAGTCTCTGACATCTCCTGTACCATGTCCGCACAGCCTCTGACATCTCCTGTACCGTGTCCGCACAGCCCCTGACATCTCCTGTACCATGTCCGCACAGTCTCTGACATCTCCTGTACCATGTCCGCACAGCCCCTGACATCTCCTGTACCATGTCCGCACAGTCTCTGACATCTCCTGTACCATGACCGCACAGTCTCTGACATCTCCTGTACCATGTCCGCACAGTCTCTGACATCTCCTGTACCATGTCCGCACAGTCTCTGACATCTCCTTTATCATGTCCGCACAGTCTCTGACATCTCCTGTACCATGTCTGCATAGCCTCTGACATCTCCTGCACCATGTCCGCACAGCCTCTGACATCTCCTGTACCATGCCCGCAGCCTCTGCATCTCCTGTAATATGCCCGCACCCTCTGCATCTCCTGTAATATGCCCGCACCCTCTGCATCTCCTGTATCATGTCTGCACATCCTCTGCATCTCCTCCACCATGTCCACAGCCTCTGCATCTCCTGTACTATGTCCACACAGCCTCTTACATCCCCTGTACCATGTCCGAACAGCCTCTTACATCTCCTGCACCATGCCCGCAGCCTTTGAATCTCTGTACCATGTCAGCACAGCCTATGACATCTCCTGTACCATGTCCACACAGCCTATGACATCTCCTGTACCAGGTCCACACAGTCTATGACATCTCCTGTATCACGCCAGCAGCCTCTGCATCTCCTGTACCAAGCCTGCTGCCTCTCCATCTCCTGTACCATGTCCGCACCCTATTCATCTCCTGTACTATGCCTGCAGCCTCTGCATCTCCTGTATACCATGCCCGCAGCTTCTGCATCTCCTGTACCATGCCTGCAGCCTCGGCATCTCCTGTACCATGCCCGCAGCCTCTGTATCTCCTGTACCATGTCAGCACAGCCTATGACATCTCCTGTACCATGTCCACACAGCCTATGACATCTCCTGTACCATATCCGCCCAGCCTAAGACATCTCCTATACCAGGTCTGCACAGCATATGGCATCTCCTGTACCATGTCCACACAGCCTATGGCATCTTCTGTACCATATCCGCACAGCCTATGACATCTCCTGTACCAGGTCCGCACAGTCTATGACATCTCCTCCACCATGTTCACAGCCTCTGCATCTCCTGTACCATGCCCGCAGCCTCTGCATCTCCTGTACCATGTCAGTACAGACTATGACATCTCCTGTACCATATCCGCACAGCCTATGACATCTCCTATACCAGGTCCGCACAGTCTATGGCATCCCCTGTACCATGCCCGCAGCCTCTACATCTCCTGTACCATGCCCGCAGCCTCTGCATCTCCTGTACCATGTCAGCACAGCCTATGACATCTCCTGTACCATGTCCACCCAGCATATGACATCTCCTGTACCATGTCCACACAGCATATGACATCTCCTGTACCATGTCAGCACAGCCTATGACATCTTCTGTACCGGGTCCACACAGTCTATCGCATCTCCTGTACTATGTCCGCAGCCTCTGCCTCTCCTGTACCATGTCTGAACTTTTACCACTTTTAACCAGCATTTGCTCTGATATATATATACAGTATATTTAAACCCTATGTGCTTTCATTCCTGTCTTATCTATATATAATACACTCTTCAAATGTGCATTAAAATGCACGGTTTTCCCTACTATGTACAAGAAAATAACAACGTTATGGTGTTGGGCCGGTAAAATAATGTTATGGGGCTGGTATGAAATTATTTCCAGGGCTGGTTTTTATTCCCAGTCCGGCCCAAGGGGCTGCCAATATGCAATAAATGCCCCAAAGTAACTCGTCGACCTGCTTATATGTTCCCCCCTTGCTGGCAAAAAAAAAAAAATTCAATTTTCATTACAGATCTTATTTTAGATTTGGTGACATCTAGACCCATCACTGAGTCTCTGTGTTTCTCTATGCAATGCAGGCAGATCATAGCTAGTGGGAGGGGCTGGCAGGGTGCTTTACATAGCCCTCTGAAAACATCACAGGGCCCTGCCTCAGTACTCCTCTCAAGGGTCCTCAGTCCTAATCAGTGCCAGGACAAGGTTATCTAGAGCCCAGGACGAACATGCCAAACTCCACCCCAAAGATCTATGAGCAAAAAACCCCCACAAAAACATTGAGCACTAATCTGCTTGCTTACCCTCTAAGCATAATTCCCCCCTCCTCCCAGTACAAACCCACCCCCTGCTAAAACCCCCCCCTCTCAGCACAAAGCACCCCCCCCCCAATACCCCAATCCTCCTAGAACAAATCCTCTTCCCCTAATATTTTCCCCTACTATTACACTTCTTCTCCCCCCAAATTGAATCACACCTCCCAATGCAAATCCCCCCCCCCCCAAATCCCCCCTTCTAGCATTAATCTTCTTGCCACAAATCCCCCCTCTCAACACAAATCACCACCTTTACCACCCCCCCCCCCAACTAGGACAATACATACCTATACCTCTCAACTGTCCCCGGTTTTGAGGGACTGTCCCTGATTGGGAACAAAGTCCCTCTGTCCCTCTTTCCTCCTCATTTTGGTCTGATCTATATATTTGCATCTTTCAAAAAAAAGTCTTTCCCAATGCCAAACCTTTTATCCCATTTATAAACTGTTTGTGGTAAAAAAAAAACACTTGTGGGTTTAACTAATAATTTTTTTGTATAATTCTCCTTTAAGGGGGCGTGGCAGGGGGTGTGTCCGGTGCCTGCGTACTTTTGCTAGTAGGTGTCCCTTGTTCCCTTCTCAAAAAGTTGGGAGGTATGCATACCCCTCCCCCAAAAATTCCCCCTTTCTAGACAAATCCTATCCCGCCCATTTCCCATGTGGTGCCCCTCCACCTCACATGATACCACAGAGCCCAGGGCAGGTGCCCCTACTGCCCACCCGTTTTCCCCCCATGCCCTGGTCATGAAGTAAAGCTGTAGGCCAGCTCTTGGGAGGAGTTATGCAAATGAGAAAATACTTTGGTTGAAGTCAGCTGCAGTGGGCGTTCCTAGGCAGATTGTATTGTCATGCAGATCGCCCGCATACACACCTCCCAACTTTCTGAGATGGGAACGAGGAACACCCATTAGCAAAAGTATTTAGGCATAGGACACACCCCCTGCCACGCCCCCTTTAAAGGAGACTTGTACCAAAAAAAAAAATTATTGGTTAAACCCACAAGTGAGTTTACCACTACTATTCCTTTATATTGGCTTTTAGAATTTACAAATGCCACAAAATGTAGATATTGGATGAAAAGTTTAGCACTGGGCAAACACTTTTTGATAGATAAATAGTGCATTTTACATACAACTATATAGATCAGATCAAAATGAGGGACAAATGAGGAGAAAAGAGGGACTTTCTTCCAAATCAGGGACAGTCCCTCGAAATCCGGGACACTCCCTCGAAATCCGGGACAGTCCCTCGAAATCCGGGACAATAGGGAGCTATGCACATGTGATGCTGATCCTCCATGATTGAAAGAACTGAAATCCAATTAATGAAAGTGGCGGACAAGGGACATTCCAGCTGGGGAGGAAAGCGATAGATCAGGGGTCTTCAAACTATGGCCCTCCAGTTGTTCAGGAACTACAATTTCCATCATGCCTAGTCATGTCTGTGAATGTCAGAGTTTTACAATACCTCATGGGACATGTAGTTCCGCAACAGCTGGAGGGCCGTCATTTGAGGATCCCTGCCATAGATGATGATGGGCGTCTTCCAGCCTGGAAAGAGGCGAGCTTTGCGTGTGCTCTAAGCAGTTTCAGTACAGTAGAGGGGTCTGTGCAAGACTGAAGGGAAGGCCGGAGGTCAGATTTAACCAGGGGAGGACTGGGGCAGGGGGGCAAGACTGTAGGGAAGGCCGGAGGTCAGATCTAACCAGGGGAGGACTGGGCCAGGGGGCAGGGGGGAAATTGCCCCCTGGGCCGCTTTGATGCCCCGTTAAAAAGGCTGCACTGCTTCTGCCATAGACTCGCCTAAAGGATTCCTGGTGAAGAGAAGTAAAAAGTCCCCACCGCTGACATACTGAGTGCGGGTTGAAGACAAGGACAGAGTGCAGCCTCCCTCCTCAGCATGGATGAGGTAAATTGTGTCTGAGCAGAGGACGGTTCCATGCCCTACTGGAGACTCTTCTGCCCCAGCCAGCCCCAACCGAGCTATCCCAGCTCCCCCCAACCACCCCCTACTGGTCAGGTTGGGAACCCAGCTTCAGCTGGTGAGTAGAGAGTATCAGGAGCAGGGCTTCAGCTTGGAATGGGGGTCAGGAGGTGGATTGGGAGAGTGTGGGGGGGAGTGAGGGGAAGTGGGAGGGGTGCCGAGTCACTGCACCATGGGCCTCTGGTTTGTACTTACCTCCTGGGCTAAAAGTTGCCAGTCTGCCCCTGGATCTAACAGTGCTTTGGGTCCTCCGTAGACTTGAAGATGGGCGAACGTCACCATCCTCCGATGTCATTTGTGACCCCTCAGTCCGGCTGTGACCGGCCTTCGTCCTGTTCTATTAGAATCCTTTGTTTCGGGGGCCCTCTATCTCCTATCAGACCCGGATTCCGTGCATCTTTCTCTAAAGGACTAATATCTGCGTCTGCCCCGAGCGCTGGAGAAGATAAGTGGAAGTATGGTCTGGCGGTACCACGAGCCTGGAAACGCAACACTGGCTAATGAAAACACTTGGACATAAAAGATTCATTATAGAAGGTGAGTGACCCCGGGACCTGCGCTCTCAGCTTATAAAACGGAATTATTGGCTCTTGTTCTCAGCCTCAGGGGCCCCGCAGATCCCGCTGATGGCTTCACATTTGGAATGTTATCAATCAAATAATCCTTAATTCAGCCTTTATCTTACATCATTGCATTGTGCTTAAAGTAGAACTAAAGGCAAAACCTTTTTTTTTTAGTTGTGGAGATGGATTGGAACCCCTGTCAGGTTTTTATTGCTGTCTGTGCCCCCCCTTTAGGGAGTTTCACCCTCTCTATTTGTCCTGTTTTATCGATATCACTGTGGAAGAATATATTACATTTTAAGGTTGTCACCATAACAGGAATAGAAGGGAAATGTTCCAATGGGGGACACTAGTTCTGCTGACATCCAGGGATTTCCTCACTTCCTGGTTTGGCTACGGGACAGGAAACATTTGTTACCCCAACATTTCATATTCCTGATATGTGGCTGCTGTACCATGTACTTGTATGAGGAAGTCTCCTGTTCTCTTTGTATTGCTTCCTTTGTGTGAAATCCCTGGTGTTCCCACCAGTTCCTCTGCTCTCCTAAAGCGGAGTTCCGGCCTCAAAAACAACTTTGGGCCATCCGCTTGCTTTAAATCCCCTAAACCACAAATGGATTGTCCCGATTTTTTTTTTCCTCTACTTGCCTTGTTTTTGAAGAAAATATACTCACCTTCCTTCCACTTCCTCCCTCTGCGGCCGCGGCCCGCGCCGTCACTTCCTGCTTGCATTGACACCTGGGAGCTGAACGTCATCGCTCCCAGGAGTCAATGTGCCTGCACCGGCCCCGCTCGTCAGTTCCGGCGCAGGCGCGTCATTCCCTGCTAAACAGCTTCTGGGCATGCCCAGAAGCTGTTCAGGGATGACGCTCCTGCCCCGGAACTGACGAGCGGGGCCGGTGCAGGGCATTCTGGGACAAAGAGGACACGGAAGAGGGTGCCCTGGCTTCAGCTGCCCACACCTGAGATGGCAGCGCTGGACAAGAAATTTTCAAGGTAAGTATTTCTTCTAAAAGGTAAGTGCAACCCGAGACAGTTCAGAGGCTATCCATTATAGAATGTACTAGCCTTGACTGTCCCGGGGGTATTTTTATTGAAAAAACCTTTTCCGAGGCCGGAACTCCGCTTTAAGGACCGGGCCTATTTCTGACACTTGTTGTTTACAAGCTAAAATCATTTTTTTTTGCTAGAAAACTACTTAGAACCCCCAAACATTATACATATATATATATATATATATATTTATATATATATATATATATATTTTTTTAGCAGAGACCCTAGAGAATAAAATGGAGATCGTTGCAATATTTTTTATCACACTGTATTTACGCAGCGGTCTTCCAAACGCAATTTTTTTGGAAAAGAATTCACTTTTTTTTAAATTAAAAAATAAGAAAACAGTAAAGTTAACCCGATTTTTTTCTATAATGTGAAAGATAATGTTACACCGAGTAAATAGATACCTAACATGTCATGCTTCAAAATTGCGCACGCTCGTGGAATGGCGACAAACATTGATACTTAAAAATCCCCATGGGCAACAATTTAAAAATTTCTACAGATTACCAGCTTAGAGTTACAGAGGAGGTCTAGGGCTCAAATTATTGCTCTCGCTCTAACGATCACGGCGATACCTCACATGTGTGGTTTGAACACCGTTTACATATGTGGGTGGGACTTGAGTACGCGTTCACTTCTGCGCGTGAGCTAACGGGGACAGGGCGCTGTAATTTTTTTTTTTTCTATTTATTTTATGGGAAATGGGAGTGTAGGTAAATAAACCAACTGAGCCGTGTGCAAGTCTCCAGCCGTTGGGTGCAAAATGAACCATGCACTATTGCCAAACACTATATAATGGAACTAGCGTGGATTCTCATGAACGAAGCCATGCCAGTACCCTCGTCATAACCTGTTAGAGTGAATCCTATATAATATAGTTCATAAAAACCATATTTGATAGTGATGATGCAACTGTTTCAGTAAATGAGACTATATCTGCAAAGGAAACAGCAGCAGTGTTTTAGTCATGCGGATCAAGCATAATAGAAGCTACCAGCCATTATTTCAGCTAAAGAGCAGCTACTTATCAAAACGATAATAATTCCACATCACAAACATATCTCCGCCAGTGAATACCGGGGCCCCGGCTGGCTGATATACATTTGCGTGGTGGAGTTCGCATCGCACTGCCATAGACCCGGCCTGGCGTTTTGCTCCTTCGCGATAGCCGCTCAGAGCACCCGCCGGTAGGAATGATCAGACAAGTAAAATAAATCCTCCTTTGCAGTAGGGCAAGAGTTATATTCTCATTTATGTCTAGGGGATGGTAAAAGCACTTTTACCACCCCTTCAGTGCTTCAGAAGGTGGTCTGTTCCTTGTCATCCTCACATCAAATACAGTGCATTGCGAAAGTATTCGGCCCCCTTGAACTTTTCGACCTTTTGCCACATTTCAGGCTTCAAACATAAAGATATAAAACTGTAATTTTTTGTGAAGAATCAACAACAAGTGGGACACAATCATGAAGTGGAACATAATTTATTGGATATTTCAAACTTTGTTAACAAATAAAAAACTGAAAAATTGGGCGTGCAAAATTATTCAGCCCCTTTACTTTCAGTGCAGCAAACTCTCTCCAGAAGTTCAGTGAGGATCTCTGAATGATCCAATGTTGACCTAAATGACTAATGATGATAAATAGAATCCACCTGTGTGTAATCAAGTCTCCGTATAAATGCACCTGCACTGTGATAGTCTCAGAGGTCCGTTTAAAGCGCAGAGAGCATCATGAAGAACAAGGAACACACCAGGCAGGTCCGAGATACTGCTGTGGAGAAGTTTAAAGCCGGATTTGGATACAAAAAGATTTCCCAAGCTTTAAACATCCCAAGGAGCACTGTGCAAGCGATAATATTGAAATGGAAGGAGTATCAGACCACTGCAAATCTACGAAGACCTGGCCGTCCCTCTAAACTTTCAGCTCATACAAGGAGAAGACTGATCAGAGATGCAGCCAAGAGGCCCATGATCACTCTGGATGAACTGCAGAGATCTACAGCTGAGGTGGGAGACTCTGTCCATAGGACAACAATCAGTTGTATAATGCACAAATCTGGCCTTTATGGAAGAGTGGCAAGAAGAAAGCCATTTCTTAAAGATATCCATAAAAAAGTGTAGTTTAAAGTTTGCCACAAGCCACCTGGGAGACACCAAACATGTGGAAGAAGGTGCTCTGGTCAGATGAAACCAAAATCAAACTTTTTGGCAACAATGCAAAACGTTATGTTTAGCGTAAAAGCAACACAGCTCATCACCCTGAACACACCATCCCCACTGTCAAACATGGTGGTGGCAGCATCATGGTTTGGGCCTGCTTTTCTTCAGCAGGGACAGGGAAGATGGTTAAAATTGATGGGAAGATGGATGGAGTCAAATACAGGACCATTCTGGAAGAAAACCTGATGGAGTCTGCAAAAGACCTGAGACTGGGACGGAGATTTGTCTTCCAACAAGACAATGATCCAAAACATAAAGCAAAATCTACAATGGAATGGTTCACAAATAAACATATCCAGGTGTTAGAATGGCCAAGTCAAAGTCCAGACCTGAATCCAATCGAGAATCTGTGGAAAGAACTGAAAACTGCTGTTCACAAACGCTCTCCATCCAACCTCACT
Organism: Pelophylax lessonae; assembly: GCF_965119305.1. Classification (NCBI taxonomy): domain Eukaryota; kingdom Metazoa; phylum Chordata; class Amphibia; order Anura; family Ranidae; genus Pelophylax; species Pelophylax lessonae. Next base: position 24,948,639 of record NC_138769.1, read on the forward strand.
GAGCTCGAGCTGTTTTGCAAGGAGGAATGGGCAAAAATTTCAGTCTCTCGATGTGAAAAACTGATAGAGACATACCCCAAGCGACTTACAGCTGTAATCACAGCAAAAGGTGGCACTACAAAGTATTAACTTAAGGGGGCTGAATAATTTTGCACGCCCAATTTTCAGTTTTTTATTTGTTAACAAAGTTTGAAATATCCAATAAATTTCGTTCCACTTCATGATTGTGTCCCACTTGTTGTTGATTCTTCAAAAAACATTACAGTTTTATATCTTTATGTTTGAAGCCTGAAATGTGGAAAAAGGTCGAAAAGTTCAAGGGGGGTGAATACTTTCGCAATGCACTGTAGATAGCTAAGGACCCTGCATTGGTCTTGATGACATCACAGGGCATCCGACCACTAGTGTAAAGGGGAGAATAGGTTGCAGGGACCAGTCTTGCAGCACGGAGAAGCCTGCAGGAGCAGGGGATTGAGTAAGTAACCCCACCCCCTCGTTATAAGCAATTATCATCATGGCCCGTTCAGGAGCTAAGGAAAGTGGTGACCTGGTGTCAGTGACTCCACACAGGTTATTTTTAATCCTCGTGCCGCTAGCCTTAGTAATTAGATAGGAAAGTGTATCATAATTACTTGTTTTAAACTTTTTTTTTACATTTCTTCAATTACTTCCTGGTTTCTTGCCTAGGCAAATGATGTCATACATCCCAGGAGTCTTCGGGAGGGTCAACAACTGGGTTACTTTATAAATAACCTAGGAGTCTTCAGGAGGGGGAGGAGAGAAGGTGGGGTATTCTCAGCTAAGCACACTCACCTGCATGCATGCTTGAGCTAAGGCCAGATGGATTCCAGGAAGTAAATTCTACATCAGGGATCTCCAAACTTTCTAAACAAAAGGGCAGTTTTCTGTCCTTCAGACTTTAGGGGGGCCAGAGTAGGGCCAGTGGGAGTAGAAAATATCCTGGCATCCAGTGAGTGTGTAAACATACCTATGGTGTCATCGGGAGGACTAGTGACTCATTGTTGGTGTCAGTGGAAAAAATTCTGCCCCATCTTTGGTGTCAGTGGGAGGAGAAGTGCCCCATCGCTGCTGTCTGTAAAAGGAATAGTGCCCCATTGTTGGTGTCAGTGGAAGGAATAGTGCTCCATCATTGGTGTCAGTGGAAGGAATAGTGCCCTTTCATTGGTGTCAGTGGAAGGAATAGTGCCCTATCATTGGTGTCAGTGGGAGGAATAGTGCCCCATCATTGGTGTTAGTGGGAGGAATAGTGCCCCATCATTGGTATTAGTGGAAGGAATAGTGCCCTATCATTGGTGTCAGTGGGAGGAATAGTGCCCCATCATTGGTGTCAGTGGGAGGAATATTGCCCCATCATTGGTGTCAGTGGGAGGAATAGTGTCCCATCACTGGTATCTGTGAAAGGAATAGTGCCCCATCATTGGTGTCAGTGGAAGGAATTGTGCCCTTTAGTTGGTGTCAGTAGGAGGAATAGTGCCCCATCATTGGTGTCAATGGAAGGAATTGTGCCCCATTGTTGGTGTCACTGGCAGGAATTGTGCCCTTTCGTTGTTGTCAGTAGGAGGCATAGTGCCCCATCATTGGTGTCAATGGAAGGAATTGTGCCCTTTAGTTGGTGTCAGTAGGATGAATAGTGCCCCATCGTTGCATCGTTGGTGTCAATGGAAGGAATAGTGCCCCATCATTGGTGTCAATGGACGGAAATGTGCCTCATCATTGGTGTCAATGGAAGGAATAGTGCCCCATTTTTGGTGTTAGTGGGAGGAATTATGCCCTTTTGATGGTGTCAGTGGGAGGAATAGTGCCCCATTATTGGTGCCAATGGAAGGAATTGTGCCCCATTGTTGGTGTTAATGGAAGGAGTAGTGCCCCATCCATGGTGTCAGTAGGAGGAATTGTGCCCTTTCGTTGGTGTCAGCAGGAGGAATAGTGCCCCATCATTGGTGTCTATGGGAGAAATAATGCCCCATCATTGGTGTCAATGGAAGGAAGTATGCCTCATCTTTGGTATCAATGGAAGGAATAGCGCCCCATTTTTGGTGTTACTGGGAGGAATTGTGCCCCATCATTGATGTCAATAAAATGAATAGTGCCCCATCATCAATGGAAGGAGTAGTGCCCCATCCATGGTGTCAATTGAAGGAATATTGCCCCATCCATGGTGTCAATGGAAGGAATATTGCCCCATCCATGGTGTCAATGGAAGGAATAGTGGCCCATTTTTGGTGTCAGTGGGGGGGAATTGTGCCCTTTTGGTGGTGTCAATGGTTGGAATGGTGCCCCAAGTGCCAGATAAAAGCAAGCAACGAGCTTCATCTTGCCCCAGGGCTGCAGTTTGAAGACCAATATACTTCATGAATCATCTGCCCTTACTCAAGATGGCCACAGCCGGAAATGCTAGGGGGGTGTCTTTCAAAATGTTTTCTCAACAAAATAAAGCATGGAGACGCGGATGGATGGGGGGGGGGGGGGGAGGGGTTGCTTTGAACATTAAAAATAAATTGAATAGTATTTTTGGTTTGCGGGGTTCAGTGAAGATCCGCTTTAAGCATTGACTCCCTTGGAAGCTCCTATGACCAGCTATCATTTCTAAAAAAAAAAAAAACTTTCTAAAAACTTGCTACAAAGTCCCAATATTCCCAGCGAGGAAAGAGGAAGCGGCTTCCTCATCTCCGCCGTGTCTTGCAAGTTTGTAACTTGTTCATGTGCTAATTCCTGGCTTCTTTCCAAGATCCCAGGGAGCTGCTGGCGCGCTGGTTGCCGTGGCAACGGTGTCATGATGTAAATTTTGGGTGTACGCAGGAAAGGCGAGACGGCGAGAGACGAGGATGTCGATGACCGAGGATGTTCTGGCGCTCAGCTAAAAAATGGTGATAGGCTCGCAAAATCGGTGAATTCAAAATAAATTGCGACAAAAGGATTTTCATTGTTACTTTTATTAATAAAAAAAGAACCTGACCAAGCGCAGAATCCACTTTATAACATACCCCCCCCCCCCCCCCCTCCCCGGGTCAGGGAAATAAAATGCTTTTTTGGTGTAATTAACTGATCCCATAGTTCTGGTGTCTGTTCTGGTGTCTGTTCTGGTGTCAGTTCTGGTGTCTGTTCTGGTTCTGGTGTCAGTTCTGGTTCTGATGTCAGTTCTGGTGTCAGTTCTGGTTCTGGTGTCAGTTCTAATGTCAGTTCTGGTGTCTGTTCTGGTTCTGGTGTCAGTTATGATTCTGATGTCTGTTATAGGTCTGGTGTTAGTTCTAGTTCTGGTGTCAGTTCTGGTTCTGGTTTCAGTTCTAGTTCTGGTGTCAGTTCTGTTGTCTGTTCTGGTCATGATGTATGTCCTAATGTCAGTTCTGGTTCTGGTTTCAGTTCTAGTTCTGGTGTCAGTTCTGGTGTCTGTTCTGGTTCTGGTGTATGTTCTAATTTCAGTTCTGGTGTCAGTTCTGGTTCTGGTGTCTGTTCTGGTTCTGGTGTCAGTTCTGGTTCTGGTGTCAGTTTCGGTGTCTGTTCTGGTTCTGGTGTCTGTTCTGGTGTCAGTTCTAATGTCAGTTCTGGTGTCAGTTCTGGTGTCTGTTCTGGTTCTGGTGTAAGTTATGGTGTTAGTTCTGGTTCTGGTGTCAGTTCTAATGTAAGTTCTGGTTATGGTGTCTGTTCTGGTTTCTGTTCTGGTTTGAGTTTTGGTGTCTGTTCTAGTTCTGGTGTCAGTTCTGGTATCAGTTCTGGTGTCTGTTCTGGTGTCAGTTATAATGTCAGTTCTGATTCTGGTGTCAGTTCTGGTGTCAGTTCTGGTACTGGTGTCAGTTCTGGTGTCAGTTCTGGTTCTGGTGTCTGTTCTGGTTCTGGTGTCAGTTCTGGTTCTGGTGTCAGTTCCGGTGTCTGTTCTGGTTCTGGTGTCTGTTCTGGTGTCAGTTCTAATGTCAGTTCTGGTGTCAGTTCTGGTGTCTGTTCTGGTTCTGGTGTAAGTTATGGTGTTAGTTCTGGTTCTGGTGTCAGTTCTAATGTAAGTTCTGGTTATGGTGTCTGTTCTGGTTTCTGTTCTGGTTTGAGTTTTGGTGTCTGTTCTAGTTCTGGTGTCAGTTCTGGTATCAGTTCTGGTGTCTGTTCTGGTGTCAGTTATAATGTCAGTTCTGATTCTGGTGTCAGTTCTGGTGTCAGTTCTGGTTCTGGTGTCAGTTCTGGTGTCTGTTCTGGTTCTGGTGTCAGTTATGGTGCTGGTGTCTTTTCTGGTGTGAGTTCTGGTTCTGGTGTCAGTTCTGGTGTCAGTTCTGGTGTGTTATAGCGCTTACTCTTGAAAGGCGTACATGGTTTTGCATAGAAGTTAATAGGACGCAATTTTGAATTGAAGTCAATGGGATGCAAGTTTGCATTGAAGTCAATAGGGGGCATTTTTGCATTGAAGTCTATGGGGGGGCTTGATTTTGCATTAAAGTCAATAGGGGGTGTTTTTGCATTGAAGTCAATGGGATGCGATTTTGCGTTAAAGTCATTAGGATATGATTTTAAATTGAAGTCAATAGAGGATGATTTTGCATTGAAGTCAGTAGGGGGCATTTTTGCATTGAAGTCAATGGGATACGTTTTTTGCATTGAAGTTAATAGGACGCGATTTTGTATTAAAGTCAACAGGGGGCATTTTTGCATTGAAGTCAACGGGATGCGATTTTGCTTTGAAGTCAATGTCCTGCAGCATGCCCTTATCGGCACCTTTTTTTTTTTTCAATTGGAAAAACGCCAATAACCCTATTTTTGGCCGATAAATTTATTATTAGTTATATTCATATTTATGTTCACAACCCTAAAACACATTGGATATCAACCCCAGATAAGACTCTTCTGCTGGCTATATTGATAAAAACCTGAAACCCATTCGATGTCAGCTGTTAATAAGACCTGTGTGTTAGTTGTAATCATACACCCCTGAAACGCGTTGGCTGTCAACTCCTAGTAAGTCTCGGAGCCCAGTGCTTAGGGGCAGACTGGCAACTTTCGGCCCAGGAGGCAAGTACAAAGCAGAGACCCATGGTGCAGTGACTCAGCCCCACTCCCCCCCCCCTACTCTCCCAATCCCCCTCCTGACCCCCATTCCAAGCTGAAGCCCTGCTCCAGATACTCTCTACTTACCAGCTAAATCCGGGTTCCAGACGTGGCCAGCAGGGGGCGGTTGGGGGAGCTGGGACAGCTCAGTTGGGGCTGGCCGGGGCAGAAGAGTCCCCAGTGGGGCATGGAACCGGCCTCTGTTCAGACACAGTTTACACCATCCATGCTGGGGGGGGGGGGGGGGAGGGGCTGCGCTCTGTCGTTGTCATCATCTCGCACTCAGTAGGTCAGCAGCAGGAACTTTTTACTTCTCTTCACCAGGAATCTTTTAGGCATGTCTGTGGAAAAAGCGGTGCAGCCTTTTTATGGGGCATCAGAGCCGCCCTGTGGGGGCAATTGCCCCCCTGGCCCATTCCTCCCCTGCCAGCTCTCCACCATCTCAATTCCAATTTAGTGATTTTGCCAATGGCGAAAATGCGAGATTGTTAGTGTGACATGGACCTTATATCAATGTTTCTGCCTCAAGGGCCCAACATGTTAAACCGAGGACATTTACGCCCGATGCATTCCCGCAATTCACGTCCCGGGAGGCCGGTAGCGAGCTGGACTCCCATCTCGTTATATGAAAAATATAAAAATGATTAACCGCTGAGAGAAGCTGTAAGTGAGGAGGAGGCCTGGTGTTTGATCCCGGTGTCAGATCTCACCCACGGTGATAACTCTTCCTTCCCGGGTGTGATATTAGGGTTAATCGCCGCAATACAGAGCGCGCTCTCCTCGCTAATCCCAGGCAGGAGGCTTTCCATACGGCTCAGCAAAGTGCAAACTCGTCTCCCAGCATCTCTCCGAGCCACAGGAAGCCACCGGGGAGGTGAGGCAGGCGTCTAAGTGCTGTAATAAGCTCTCCGCTTTCTTCTTCTATCTCACCATCGTCTTCATTTCTTGTGGCTTAACCACTTAAGCCCCGGAAGATTTTACCCCCTTCCTGACCAGGGGGTATTTTGCGATTCGGCACTGCGTGACTTTAACGGACAATTGCGCGGTCGTGCGACGCTGTACCTAAACAAATTTGACGTCCTTTTTTTCCCACAAACAGAGCTTTCTTTTGGTGGTATTTGATCACCTGTGCGATTTTTTGATCATGCGCTATAAACAGAAAAAGAGCGTACATTTTGCAAAAATAACAATATTTTTCACATTTTTTTATATGAAATTCCCCCCCAAAAAATGTAAAAATCAAATTTTTTTAACATTTTAGGCCAATTTGTTTTCTGCTACATATTTTTGGTAAAAAAATCGCAAAAAGCGTATTTTGATTGGTTTGCACAAAAGTTATCGCGTTTACTAACAAAGGGAAAGATTTTTGTCATTTTTGTTGTTTTTTTTTTTAACGCGTAATGGCGGCGATCTGCGATTTTTTTTTTTGCGGGACTGCGACCTTGCGGCGGACAGATCGGACCCTTGACTGACATTTTGACACTTTTGGGGTTACCAGTGACATTACTGCAGTAATCAGTGCTATACATATGCACTGTTACTGTAAAAATTACACTGGCAGTGAAGGGGTTAACTTCTTTTGAGAGGGAGGGGTTATGTGTGTCCCTAGGGGCGTGCTTCTAACTGTGATTGGCTGTGGCTTGAGGTGTAGGAACAGTGATCAACGGTCCTACATAGTTGAACCGTATAATCTCTATTCTTACACAGGGGAGAATGACAGGCGGCTTGTTTACATCAGCCGCCTGCCTTTCTCCCTCTGCACCGACGATCGCCGAGTGACCGGTGGACATCGGGTCCGCCGGTCACACGCGCGGGGGGGGGGTCCGTGACCGCGCGGGAGCGCGCCTCCGGCGGCGCGAGCTCGCTCCCCAAAGCCTCACAGGCTAGCGACGTAGTACTACGTCACTCTGCCTGTGAGGGGCTGACTCGGCCCTCCTATGCGAAACAACGTAGACCTACATCGGTCGCGTGGCTGCAGCCACCCCTACTCGACTCCGATGCACGGGGCTGGTGGCTCCGATTGCCGCCGGCCACCCCCGATCGCTCCCCGCTGAGAGAGAAGGATGGTCAGCTGTTGTAAACACAGCCAACCGTTCTTCTCTCTGGAATGATCACATAGCACCTGCGATCCTTCTATATAGGAACACAGGTCTCTATGATCATTTCACAAGCCACGCCCCCCACAGTTAGAATCACTCCCCTAGGCTCACGTTTAACCCTTTGATCATCCACAGTGTTAACCCCTTCCCTGCCAGTGTCATTAGTACAGTAACAGTGCATATTTTTAGCACTGATTACTGTAGTAATGTCCCTGGTCCCCCCCAAAAGTGTCAAAAATGTCAGTTAGGGGTCCGATCTGTCCGCCGCAATGTCACAGTCCCACTAAAAATCACAGATCGCCGCCATTACTAGTAAAAAAAAAAACAATAAAAATGACAAATCTTTCCCGTAGTTAGTAGACGTGATAACTTTTGCGCAAACCAATCAAAATACACTTATTGGGATTTTTTTTTTTTTTTTTTACCAAAAATATGTAGCAGAAAACAAATTGGCCTAAAATGTTAAAAAATTTAGATTTTTAAATTTTTTTTTTTTGGGAATGTTATAAAGCAGAATGTGAAAAATATTGTTTTTTTCCAGAAGTGTCGCTCTTTTTTTGTTTATAGCGCAAAAAATAAAAATCACAGAGGTGATCAAATACCACAAAAAGAAAGCTCTAATTCTGGTGAAAAAATGGACATCAATTTTATTTAAATACAGCGTCCCAAGACCGCGCGATTGTCCGTTAAAATAATGCAGTGCCGAATCGCAAAATATGGCCGCCGAGCCAATAGGAATGCGCAGCGCGCTTTGCGAATGCGCAGTAGGGACCCACCCGTGAAGCCACAAGGCTTCACTGCCGGGTTCCCTGGTGGCGGCAGCACCCGACAGCCGATGGAAACATCGGCTGCGGTGCCGACATTGCTGGACTCCAGGACAGGTAAGTGTCCTAATATTATGTCAGCAGCCACAGTATGTGTACAGTATGTGTAGCTGCTGACTTTTCATTTTTGGAGGGGGGGGGGGGCGGAACTCCGCTTTAACACAACATAAGTTGCACCCACAGGAATGAAGATACAAATCACCGTTGTCTAAACACTTGGTGGCTGTCAGCACCAGCCTGCTCGTGCGGAATGACGTCACAAATATGGCTCCGCCCGACACGTTTACCCCTAACAGACATACGTTCTATTCTCACCCCCCCCCCCAGATTTTAGTTTCTCAGGAAAGGTATCTAATGATCCATGCACCAGTCTGATGGGGAAAACGGATGTAAAGGGGCACTCTGTTGGGGACACTAATGTAAGGGGGCACTCTGATAATGACACTAATGTAAGGGGGCACTGTGATGGGGACACTAATGTAAGGGGGCACTCTGATGGGGACACTAATGTAAGGAGGCATTCTGTTGGGGACACTAATGTAAGGGGGCACTCTGATAGGGACACTAATGTAAGGGGGCACTCTGATGGGGACACTAATGTAAGGGGTCACTTTGTTGGGGACGCTAATGTAAGGGGGCACTCTGATAGGGACACTAATATAAGGGGGCACTCTGATGGGGACACTTATGTAAGGGGACAATCTGATAATAACACTAATGTAAGGGGGCACTGTGATGGGGACACTAATGTAAGAGGGCACTCTGATGGGGACACTAATGAAAGGGGGCACTCTGTTGGGGACACTAATGTAAGGGGGCACTCTGATAGGGACACTAATCTAAAGGAGCACTCTGATGGGGACACTAATGTAAGGGGTCACTTTGTTGGGGACACTAATGTAAGGGGGCACTCTGTTGGGGACACTAATGTAAAGGAGCACTCTGATGAGGACACTAATGTAAGAGGGTACTCTGTTGGGGACACTAATGTAAGTGGGCACTCTGTTGGGGACACTAATGTAAAGGGGCACTCTGATAGGGACACTAATGTAAGGGGGAACTCTCATGGGGACACTAATGTAAGGGGGGTACTGTGTTGGGGACACTAATGTTAGGGGGCACTCTGATGGGGGCACAAATGAAAGGGGGCACTCTGATAGGGACACTAATGTAAGGGGGCACTCTGATGGGGACACTAATGTAAGGGGGCACTCTGATGGGGACGCTAATATAAGGGGGCACTCTGATGGGGACACTAATGTAAGGGGGCACTCTGATAGGGACACTAATCTAAAGGAGCACTCTGATGGGGACACTAATGTAAGGGGTCACTTTGTTGGGGACACTAATGTAAGGGGGCACTCTGTTGGGGACACTAATGTAAAGGGGCACTCTGATGAGGACACTAATGTAAGAGGGTACTCTGTTGGGGACACTAATGTAGGTGGGCACTCTGTTGGGGACACTAATGTAAAGGGGCACTCTGATAGGGACACTAATGTAAGGGGGAACTCTCATGGGGACACTAATGTAAGGGGGGTACTGTGTTGGGGACACTAATGTTAGGGGGCACTCTGATGGGGACACAAATGAAAGGGGGCACTCTGATAGGGACACTAATGTAAGGGGGCACTCTGATGGGGACACTAATGTAAGGGGGCACTCTGATGGGGACACTAATATAAGGGGGCACTCTGATGGGGACACTAATGTAAGGGGGCACTCTGATAGGGACACTAATCTAAAGGAGCACTCTGATGGGGACACTAATGTAAGGGGTCACTTTGTTGGGGACACTAATGTAAGGGGGCACTCTGTTGGGGACACTAATGTAAAGGGGCACTCTGATGAGGACACTAATGTAAGAGGGTGCTCTGTTGGGGACACTAATGTAAAGGGGCACTCTGATAGGGACACTAATGTAAGGGGGAACTCTCATGGGGACACTAATGTAAGGGGGGTACTGTGTTGGGGACACTAATGTTAGGGGGCACTCTGATGGGGACACAAATTAAAGGGGGCACTCTGATAGGGACACTAATGTAAGGGGGCACTCTGATGGGGACGCTAATGTAAGGGGGCACTCTGATGGGGACGCTAATATAAGGGGGCACTCTGATGGGGACACTAATGTAAGGGGGCACTCTGATAGGGACACTAATGTAAGGGGGGACTCTGATGGGGACACTAATGTAAGGGGGCACTCTGATAGGGACACTAATGTAAGGGGGCATTCTGATTCCCTGTGATTCCCACTGATTCCCTGTGTCTCTGTCATACTCTGTGGCAGCCTGTCAGTGACTTACAGACATAGATTTGGCCCCGATGATATGCCTGCACTGCATAGAGAAGCACAGAGGCCCAGTGATTACATCACTGGGTCTAAAATAAGCTATGGTTTCATGATCATGTTGTTGGAGGGGCAAGGAGGAACCAGTGAAGGCAAAATATAAGCAGATTAAACTTCAACTTTAAACTCGCAGCAATCTCATGCAGCGCGATCATTCAGGAATTCTTTGTTCTCCCGGAGATTTCATGAATCTGTCATTTTAAACCGGGTGCACCAGGGTGCCTTGCTGTTTTGCAAAGCCTTGGTTGAAAAGTCATTTTTGATATTTAGACTTGAAATGTATCAGCGGCTCCGGAATGACAGGAGGTAAGGACTATCTCAGCGTTTGAACGATGCTGATCTCATCTGACCTATACGTCGATCGATGGCGGATGATGTAAAGGACTCGCAGTTCAATCAATACCCGCTCACAGCAATGGCTGGAGGAGGGCAGACATAAGGTAACGGAAAACCCCCGCAAAGAGACAGCACAAGAAAACCATCAGGAGAAAGTGTTGCAGTAAACTTGCAGAATAGATTTTAAAGCTGAACTCCGAGATCAGCAAATATTTCTTATATACATTCCGTCTGTGTATTCTTCTATAAATCTCGCTGTTCTTTGTGTATTTCTTCCAGATCTGTGCAGTAATCAAGAGTGAGACTTCCTGTAATAAAGACCGCTCACTGCTGCTCTCTCTCCTTGTGCAGGGTGACTGGTCTGATCTCCGCCCCCTCTTGTAGTTTTCTGCAGTGGGTTGGACCTGCTGGCCCCTCCCATAGCTCTACTCTCAGCAGAGACTTGTCAGGGTGGCAGGAAACCAGACCACATGGGGATTCAGGTAAAATAAAGCAGTTTATTGGAGCAAACAACAATAATCGCACAGCAAGAGTGAGGAAGTGGGAGCAGGAACAAGCCGGGGTCAAGTCCAGAAGCGGGTAAGCATCCAAGCCGAGGTCGAGTCTAGAAGTGGGTAGTCTGCCGATGCCGGGTCGAGAGCCAGGAGAGTCGTCAGCCAAGCCAGATCATACACGGAGAAACATGGAGAACAGAAGACTGCTAGCCGAGATGCACCTGGGAGCACAAACACAAGGGCAAGGACTGCAACCCAATAGGTGATAGATCTAGTCAGGTGTGCAACATCATCACTGGGTGATGCCCAGGCAGAAGGCAAGTTATGATGAAATCAGAGTCTATAAGAGGCAACAGTCTGCACATGTCTAAGATGGCTACAAACAGGAGGGCAAGGTAAGACCTTGACAAGACTATGCACAGCACAGTGATGATGTTACTGCTACATTTACATGGTGATATCTGAGTTTGCACAAAGTAGATTTATATAGTTGAACCAGGATAAGATTTTTTACTCTTTTCACAAACCACTGTTAAAAATAAAATAGCTTTTATTTACAAAATAGGTTTAAAAGAAATAAATACACAGGCTTAACCATATGTTTGTATTTAACATGGAGAAGTTTCCATCACGCTTGTAGTTCAACATGTTTCGCCATCTTTGGCTTCTTCAGGAATGCATGGTAATAGTACTGATGAAGCAAGAAAATATTCAAATCAGCATAAAAAAAAAAAAAATATAGAGCAACAAAATTAACACCATTTAAGCAAGGCTTTACCTACCAAGTAAATACCCAAACCCCAATTGTGTTTTGGAGAGAACCCTAAAGGTAAAAAAGGGGAGCAGAAGGGGGTTTGTCCAATGGTGCCTCACAAGCCCACCACCGAGGGCGTAGGATATACGGCTGAACCTCCCGTAGAGGAAGGTAAGAGACCTCAGAAACTATAAAGTATTAAAACAATAGTTCACTAAGAGTATTCAAAAAACATAACATACCATTACAGCTACACTAATGCTGTCAAGGTACTTCATGCATCACTTAGTTAACCACTTAAGCCCCGGAAGATTTTACCCCCATTCCGACCAGGGGGTATTTTGCGATTCGGCACTGCGTGACTTTAACGGACAATTGCGCGGTCGTGCGACGCTGTACCTAAACGAATTTGACGTCCTTTTTTTC